>NW_024883255.1:0-110103 GCF_019059575.1 Amphibalanus amphitrite
GCCATCCCATCCGGGGCCCGGGGGCGGGCGAGGCACTGGCGGTCGCAGCCGCTAGCAAAAGGGGGGGGGGGCCAAAGTCGCACTCGCGGGACATAACATTTATCCGTCACCGGGAGGGGGGGGGGTGATCGGCTAATTTTTTACGTCCACGAGGTGCCGCGCAGTTGGCATTACTTATGCTTCATCCATCTGATTCTTGCGTGAAATTTTTAAGCTCAATTTAAGGCAAAATCACCAGTTCCATTTCCCGTCCCACGGTGCTTCCACCGGTCGGCCCACTGCACCATGACGACGGATCGGTGTAGCATAGGTATACTGGAGGTCAGGCACGCGGATTCATGACCTTACCACTATAAAACAATTCGGAAAAGTACAGATACCTCTTGCTTTGAACAAGCATGTGAAACCCAGAGAGCATTTTCAGACTATGACATTTACCCATATAGGTAACATACCTACAAAGTTGTGTGGCGGCGGGAGAGAGTAGGTACACCGACCTCTGGAGACCCCCACAGGTTCCGAGCTTTCAAAATTGGCATCTGAGGGCCGCGCGCGACTCCTGCGGGGCTTCGCAGCGGCTCTATTGGGGCTCACTCAACCTGCCTAGTCTTACTGCTAAAAAGACTGGCCCTGAGCCCTAAGGACTTCATCAGTCTCTGCCAGCCCCAGGACAGGACCCACACCGGCTCATGGGGTCCCGACGTCGAAATATGAGGGAATCTGCGCCGGACCATCAGGACGCAAAGTAATCTCGATCAGGACCAACGTAAGGCTGTGCCGGAGACTGCGTGAGCCCTCTGATCTTCAGAAACCCACCCATGTATGTTTTCACGTAGAGGCCAGTTTAGGGCCCTCAGAGACCAGTACAGGGCCTGCAAACTACAAAGGCCAGTAGTTTGAGACAATCAGTGACCGAGTTGGGCTCTCAGAGGCTAATGTGGGTTATTACAGGCCAACATGGGCCCTCAGAGGTCAGCGTGGGGCCCTAAAAGACCGGCATGAGCCGTCGTTGGACCCCAGAGGCCAGCAGAGGGCCCTCAAAAGCCAAGATGGGCCCTCCTCAAATGCCAATGCAAGCCCTTAGAGGCCGGCATCGGGTCTTCAGCAGCCAGTGCGGGGCCCTCATTGGCACCTTAAGGTTCGTCTTGGGACACCACAGACAGAAATAAGGCCACCAGAGACCGGTGTGAGACCCTCAGACGCCGGTTGGGACCCCTGAGGCCGGTTAGGGGCCCTCATAGGCCAGATGTGGGGTCTCAGAGGTTGATGTAGGCGCTTAGCGGTCAACGTGGGCACTTGACCGCCACTGAAGTTCCCTCAGAGGTCAGTGTAGGACGCTCAAAGACCGGTGTGGGAGCTATATTAATAGCTGGGCGTGGGTTTTTTGAGCCTCGTGACGATCGAATAATTGCCAGGGCCCCATACACCTATATGGGGGCCCATTGGTTGTTTGCGGGGGGGGGGGGGGGCAAATGATATGATGGCCCCCTTTATTGACCTTTGGGGGGGCATGGCCCTGATGCCCCCCCCCCGCGACCGCCACTGTGTACACATTACACACATGCCTCTGAGATTACATACTAGCTCATGCAAACTCTATGCAGGCCCCGGAGTTCCCACGCTAATCCTTAAGAAACCAAGCCGGCATACGGCGTCACCACCGGGCTTCTGAGGTGCACAGCATCAACCCATGAGGTCTTACTTTACATAGTGTCTTAGAGCCAATCTCCTTTAGCAGGGCCCACCCACCACTGCCGAAGAGGGTCTCATGCCAGCCGTTGCTGGGCCTACGAGAGCCTCAAGTAAACCCACGCTGATATTCCATATAAGATCCGGCCATACTCGTGAACCGGTGCCAGCGACGCTGACCACCAAATTGACAGAATGCGAAACTGAGCCCACTCATGAGTGAAATTTACGTCCTTTGATGGCGCAAGAAAGAAAATGAAACATATGAAAAGCTTTTCTAGGACTTTTGTTCGATCTGAAAGGTGGGGCCAAAAGATAGTATGGCCCCACCTTTCAGCACCAAAGGGGGGGCCATGGCCCCCGTGGCCCCCCCCCCCCTGGGACCGCCAGTGGGGCGAGGGCGGTGCTCTGTTTGCGTTGTCGCCCGGCCGGCAGCTGCAGCTCTGCTGTTACTGGGCGGTCAGACGAGCCAAATCGACTCCCACCGACTGTCACCAGTGCCCCTCGCACGGGTCACACACGCCTTCCTGACTGGAACAATGAGCACGTGAACCAGGTCTCTGTGTCTGTTAAAGGGACCCTCCCACCTTCAAAAAGTTAATGAATTGGCATGAAAGTGATGTCGCTCGGTTCAGAAAGAGCAAAAACGAATATCTACCAAATTTCATCGAAAAAGATTCACCGGTTTTCAAGATATTAGACTTTTACTTTTGTTTACTTTTTGGGATCTCCGCTGTGCCTAGCGACTTTATTTGAAAGTGCGGTATTTGTTGCGCGCAAAGCAGCATATACCACCGCGTGCTACAAAACGTTTTAGTCAAACATTTAAAAATCGTTAGATATCTGCGATGACGTCACACATTCAGAGGGGTATTCCTATGCATTAGCCCCTCTGAATCAAAATGCTGCAATTTTGAAATTCAATATTTCCGATTTAAGGCATTTCTCGATGTTGTGAGTGCCGAAACCGGTAATTGTGAGCCAGGGACCCCATTTTGGCTATCTCAACTCAAATCTAATGTTAAGGTGGGAGGGTCCCTTTAAACGAATTCAATTTTTGGCACTAATGATTTGGCTAGATTGGTGTCTGAATGGCTATCGGCATCGTTTCGAGGATCTAAATATGATATATGAAACAATTACCTATCACCAAGTTAAATGTCATTTTGGTAGTTTTAACTGGCATGCACGAACGATGATAGGCGTAATCAACTGCTGTTATGCTGTGATGATTATAACTGCTGTGATGCACCGATTGAAGCTTGTTGCTCGGTGACTTGAAATGCCCTGATGTATCTGCAATATGATTCATAAGATGTCATCCTTAATTCAGTGTTAATGATAAGATAGGTATTTTGGCTATCTAGCCACAGCCATTCTAATACTTTCCACGGAAAGTAAAAATTAAAACATTTTGTTACTTCTGTCGAGCGATGCTTATAAAAGCGTCAGCTGAAAAAAGCTTCGAAGGAACAAAAGGAAAAGAAAAAAGGGCTTCGAACCCGAAACAACCAATCCGTAGGTAATGCTGCGTTTTACGATATACGAGGGGGTATCGAAAAGTTCTGATCATCACATAGAAGATATAGACCGATTTTGACTATTTTTGGTTGGTATTATATTTGGTTCTTAAGAACAATGTTCCCGCAAAGAGAATCCTGAGAAGTGGTTTTAACTTATGTAGGAGAGACTTAGAAGTAAAAAAGATGGGTATTGGGCCCATTGAGGACCGAACCGTCATCCAACTAATGCATTTGAAACGGTATCACACTGAGAAAATACATCAAGAACGTGAAATTAGTTTATAGCGAGGGAAGCCCATCTAATGCACTTACCGAAAATGAAGAAATAATTTTCAACTTGGTTGCATGACCCTTGCAGGGGAGTCAAGAAGTGAGTGACTACCAGTGACTGACAAGGTGGCGACTGTGAAGGAAGTGGAAGACCGCATCCTTACAGATCGTCGTGTGACCTTTCAGATGATTGTGCAACAGAAAGGTCTCAATGCTGGCAGTGCCTGAAAATATTATCGGCGAAGAACGACAGACGATAAAGGAGTCAGCCCGCTTAGAAGTTCGTGTGTCTACTTTGTTCAAGAGAAAAATGCGTCTTGGCCTTTCGAAATGAAAACTAGGCTTTTTTTAGGAAATTGAAGACATCTTCGATCATTTAATGACTTGTGACGAATGCCGGGTCTATGTGTATGATCCAGAGACAAAAAGATGATCAAGAAGTTTAAGCACGGCACATCTGTCCTTCATAAAAGGCGAAGATGCAGAAGCCGATATGGAAGGTCAATGCTATCAGTGTTCTGGATCTGGCGTAGGATAGTCATTACCGACTGTCTTGATGATGGTCGGATAATGATAAGCAAGCACTACTGCACACTTTTGAAGAAGTTGCGAGATGGCCTCAAGCAGAATCACCGCAAAAAAAAAACAAAGAAAGATGTTTTATCCGCACCGACCTCGCCCCCGCCCATTCGTCCTGAGCTGCGATTTAAGAATCAACATGATGTGGACATTAAATCCTACCGCATCTAAGAAATTCACCTGACCGGGTATTAACTGACTCTTGATTGTTACAGGAGATGAAGAATCCACAGTATGGCCGGTAATTAAAGGCCAGAAATGACGTCATTGATGAGGTGGAGCAGTGATTTACGGGACAACGCGAAGGTCCTACAATGACCGCCTGAGGCATCTCAAGAAACGATGCAATAAGTTTGCGGTCGAGTGTGGTGACTTGTAAAGGAGTAATGAACATCATGTAAAAAAATCAAATTTCTATCACATCTAATTCATGGTGATGATCAGAACTTTTCGATACCCCCTCGTACATAGGTGTGATCCATGGTATAACGGATTGAAAATCAGCCACGCCCACTGAAAACACTTTGTGTGTTGTAAATTGATGCACGGCGTACTTAAATACGAGTAAAACACGTAATATCTATTTACATAAAACGAAGTGCCGGCGTTCAGCATTGGCTAAAACGATGGTGAGAAGCAAATCATTCTCATTTTCATTCCCATCAGAGTTTTTGGGTAGGCATATTCTATACGGCATGCAATCCCCACGTCTTGCTTGTCGAAGTTATAGGTACCTATAGCATATGGTTGCGAACTTGCGATATTTGATATAAAGACGACTCGCACAAATTTTATAACCGCATTCCATCAACTACGTTGCAGGGTGCAACTGCAAACAAACATTGCACCACTCAATGTTTGCACCGCATACCCCACAGGGTCTGCGCTACATGTGCGGAGCTGGCGTAGCGTGGGGTGGCGATATGCGCCTCGGTGCCGCCCTCTCTGCACGTGTTACTGCAGCTGCCCAAACGGAGAGCACTGCCCGATAGTGGATAGAGCTCTATCTCGGAGAGGAGGGATGGGCTGCTGCCTGCCATCTCCGCAGTTCAGCACACCGGCTGCTCGAACTCTGAAGGACCCAGCCGGTCATAGGGGGGTAATCGCGCGGGACGTTTTCAGGGAACTCCGCCGTCTGTCTGGGGGTCTCTGGCGGCGGGCCAGACGGCCACGCAGCCAGACATTATTGCAGGCGGCAGGGCTGGCTTTTCGGGCGGTTTTTCGGCGGGGTTTTGCCGGCCGAAAGAAGTCAGCGGCGAGATTAATGATGAGCTGGAAAGTGGGAGAGAAGGCGGGCGATGGGATATTGCCAGCGCCCAGCACCCCGCTGGTGATGTTGCCGTTCATCAGCATCACACTTTTTGTGATGCATGAAGTTCATTTGCCTCTCACTGCTGAGCCAGCTGAGGTATTAATTATTGACTGATGAATCTACCAAAATGGTTTTAAGGGGGCTACATGGCACATGGGCATTACATATTTCATACATCAAAGACCATCTAACACGTTGTGTTCTTTCCTCCCTCATTGAAGTAGGGAGGAAAGAACTATGCCTACCTATCACATTGTTTCTAACTAGTCTCATCATGTCGTCTTACCCCTTCAATTTCCCAGAAGAAAAAGACAGCCGCCTATACCAAGCGTGTTCATTGTTCATGACAAATGGTTGTGAATGCTCCAACATATTGTTTTGTGTGGAATAGAATGTCAGTGAAGCGCCTATCGGTCCAGTTATGACAATCGCACGCCATTGACCATCTGACAGAAATGCGACATCGATACGTTTTAGGTAGGCTTGCTGCTTATCTTCTACTACAAACGGCATCCACTGAGGTTTGACGAGATACATAGGTGCATTTTTCTGTAGGTCAATCAGAATCAAAGGCTCCAGCTAGGCCAAACTAGCCTTCTGATGATATTTTGTCAGTTTTATGTACATGCCTACGAGTACGAGTAGAATACCATATATCTCTCAGCTTGTCCAAGAAATACCACGTATAGTTATTTATTGCATGCCCGAGCCCCGAAAGGTTTGAGCCTCCCCTTCGTGCGGGGGCTGTTTGGGCGCTTGCAGTCAGTTCTGCGAACTTCTCATGGTCAGCGCTATTTACCAAACAGTGCTATCGGCGGCGGCGATCACTCCCCTGCTGCTGACTGCAGACGGACCGAGTCGCTCGGGGGTGCGGTCCGTGAGGGGAGGGGGATCCTGGTGGGTGTGGTCGCCGTCTCTTATCTCGCGCCCCACTGGGGTCTGCGTATAACACGCCCTACTGGGGGGGGGGGGCTATTCATAGCCCCCCCCCCTCCTAACTCCAAAACTACTGGGCCGATCGTCAAAATTCAAACGGTGTCTGATAGCCCCGGAAAAACTGTTGAGCGAAACCTAATTTCATTGACCTCGAGGTCACCGATGACGTCACAGGTCAGGTCAAAGTAAAAATTATTAGCATTTTGGCTTCTTCACGTTTTGGGCTCTGGCCGCCGTCTTACAAGTCAGATCAGGCTCATTTTTGGTTCACACACTCGTGAACAGATGCTCTAGATACTCTGAGGGTACCAAACTTGTACTTTGATTTTCAGGTCAAGGTCAGGTCATCACAGGTCACGAAAATATTATATCATGCGTCGGTCACGTGACACATGTTTTATGGTCAATTTAGGCCAAACATTTCGAATTTGATGTCGTCTGTGTCATTTGAGGTCATTTTGAGTCAAATTTAGCTTAGGTCAGGTCACTTTCAGGTCAAAAAAGGTCAAATTTTGAAGTTACAATTTTTCAGCAAAAAAGGTGTCTATTGGATGCAGTTTGAGCTCAGAAACACGATGGTGCTATTTATATTGGCGTACGATGTCAAATTCGTGCTGAAAAATTGATTTGAAAAATTAATAATTGTTAATTTTTTGCAATAATGCGTATAACTTGGCCATTTTTGAAGATATTTAGCTAAAACTTGCTAGAGTTAGTCAAAATAATGCGTTCTATCACATACATTCTGTTTTTTTCGAAAATACAAAAACTTTTTGGAAAAAATGTAAAAATATAAGTTTTGAGTTTTATTATATTAAATTTTCGAAATTTTCAAAATTTCGAAAATCCGAGATAGCAGTTTGATAGCGCAGTCTATTCTGAGTCCTCTCATGCAAAGAAATTGGATCTAGCTTAAAAAGTGAGCTCTTGGGAGCGATTGCCGTGCGGTTCAATGTTTTGCGTCGAAATCGGCCGAACATGACGTCACTCTGACGTCATTTTCGGCCGACCTATGGTAGGTACCAAGTTCAAATTTTAACACAAGGTGTCAAATTGATGCAGCCGAAGGTACTGAAAGTTTGGCGTCGATACGTCAAGCGGTTTGGAAGTTATTGCAGAAAAACGGGAGGGGGGCTATAAATAGCCCCCCCCCCCCCAGTGGGGCGCGGGTTATGGACTGGGGAATGTCTTGAGCTACCCCTGGCCTGAATGGAGAGGGGTGGAGACAGGAGCTTTTCGGCTTATAAGGGCATTGGAGCCGTATACGGGTGGGCACGGACAAGTGCCGTGCAATCTGACAGTTTCTTATTGGTGTGAACTCAGTCACAAGATCTGAGGCGAGTTTTACCAACAGAAAAATAGCCGCCTGCCGGAATTTTTGCCTTAACCCTATTCCTGGCGGGCTCCGCCGGGACAAGAAACTGGCGGGGGGGGGGGGCCGACCCAGCCAGCAATCCCACTCCGTTCCCGATCGGGATTTTCGGACTCAGCCCGCACCACCCCGATCGGGACCGGAGTGGGACGGGATTGGGAAATGAGACACTTTGTACGGGCTGGAACGGTCCGGATATCCCAACCTACCCCGCACGGCCGGTTGGGAGATCCCGCACGTATCCGGACCGCCTTATCACGTTTTAACAAGCGCTGAACTCCGATCCCGATCGGGATTCCCCAAATCTCCCCGCACAACCGGTTCGGAAATCCCGCACGCACCCGGATCGCCTTATGACATTTTAACAAGCGATGAACTCCGATCCCGATCGGGATGTCCCAACTCGGCCCGCACGGCCGGTTCGGGAATACCGCAGGCATCTGACATATTAACCGCAGTCTCATAACCGCAGATTGCTGTTATGCAGATGCGACCACTTTGCTTGCGCCACCGCAACCCCCTCGCCTCTTCATTATTCTCCAATTCAACCTTTATACCTAATGCCTGCACGACAAAATGAATTACATTGGACACTGAAATATATTCACAAATTAACTGGTTGCACATAGGTCAATTTTTACAAATTCACAGCCTGGCCAGCACATTCGTGGCGTCGGCCATCATCTTAGCGCCGCTGCAACTTGCAAGGCGCTGGCACAGCGGACTCACTTCCGGTGTTCACAGTCATTATAGCAGGCTGCGCCTTGTTCGTGTCGGCTCCTCTGCGGACAGTGTGTCCGTGTGCCGTCACGGGCCCCAGAGAGCCACCGCGAGACTATGTAGACGGCTGGCATCTGGTCGGGCGGTTCACCACTGTGCGAAGAGAGCATCTGAAAATGACCAAGAGGTAATTAATCAAAGTCTGTGACACACTAAAAATCACTAAGAAATAACCCACATCTGACATTTTACATGGTATGCCTGGTAATTCAGGTTTTCAAACCTACAATGCAACCATTAACGACACTTGACAATGAGACCAAACATCTTCTGTCCATGATAACTGATCAAGCATGCGACAGCACGATTGTAATTCACATGTCGTACAACCACAACGAACATAACAATTTTTATTACCTATAGCTTTCCCGCTCCCTACATCACGGATGAAGTGTGCACTACATATACTCACCCTGTTCTCAAAGACGGACTGATTTCCCTGCAACGACAACAGTTGAACCGACCGCTTGCTATGTAGAGCCAGTTCAAAAGCAATATCCTGAGGCAGCAGCTCAAAGGAGGGATAGACACTTGACCAACGCGGCAACGAGACTGGCCGCTGCGCTCAGAGGACGCGTCTGCCTGCACGCGGCCCATCTGATTGCTTTTCCAGGCTTTCTGGGCCACCGGATATGGTGCCCGAAGCGCCTTCTCAGATCGGTTGGGATAACAACGTAAATCACAAGCCTGTCTAAACATGGGATTCGAAACATGGGATGGGATTCGATTGGGCTATCCGTATCGCGTCCCAACCGATTAAGCATGCGGTCCGGAAATCCCGAGTCACCCCTACCGCCGGCCTCTGAGGTCCGGTATCGATTGGGACAACCCAAGCCTACCCAACCCGGTAGGGACAAGTCGGGACATCCGGAGCCTATCCTGACCGTCCCCAACCGCATCCCGGACGAATTGCTGGCTGGGGATTCGGCCCCCCCCCCCCTGAGATCTCGAGAACGAAGCAAGATAGCGACAAGCGGTAAACGGCATCGGATACGCACGGCCAAGATCTACAATTTTTACTAAGGTCATTTTCAGGTCAGGTCAAAGATGACGTCACAGGGGTCGAAAAAGTCAAAATGGCGGCACTAGATATGGAGAGAGTTTTTCTCGAATAACTTTCGAATTAGTCAAGATAGGAACAAACTAAGGGCATCATCGTGATCCTCTCGTCAATCCGCATCGAATGATATATATATATATATATGTTGACCTCGAAAGGTCAAGGTCAAAGGTTGACCTCAGGTCACGTGACCTCGAGGTCATCATGTATATCATTCGATGCGTCTTGACGAGCTGAACACAATGAGACCATCCACGCGTCTGTATCTTGTTCCTGTACGGAGTTATTGGCCAAAAACCTTTGGTGACCTTTGATGACGTCACATGACCTCACAGCTGCCCAACAGCAAAACAGACCTCAAGGTAGTGAAGGTTGATCGTATATGAAGTCATGTATGGTATATGGGGCCATTCCGACCCGTTTTAGTGGTAAAAACAGGGAGTTGATTTTTCCCCCATTGACTTATAATGGGGAGGTCGCGAAATTGACCTGACCTTAGGTCACCGACATCAAAATTCCGAGATATACAAATTGCACATACTGGTACCCTAACTAAACCCTGAAGAGAAGAAATTGATCGGTCAAAAACTCTAGCTCTGGCGTGATTGCAAACTTTTCTGAGGTAGCGTCACCAAATCGCCTCTGGTGACCTGACCTGAGGTCAGATCAACTCAAAATTTTCAGACATGTTGCGTAGAAGCCTTTTAGGAAAAGTCAGAAAATTTGAGCTTCCTAGCTCAACGCGTTTGGGAGATATAACCAAAAAACCTCAGGGGGGGCTCCTGAGGCCCCCCCCGCCAGGAATAGGGTTAAGACCGCTTCACATACAAACGGTAAAGTCCTATCCACTTACGTGCCCATCGCGTTTACTGTATGTGAAGCGGTTTTTAGGTTAAAAATTCCGACATGTGACTATTTTTCTGTTGGTAAAACTGACCTCTGAACGAGATCTCAGCCGTTCCTACCTCGCCCTAAGCCGCTCCTACCTCGCCCTAAGCCACTCCTATCTCGTCCTCGACCGTCCCCATCCTCACCCTCGACCGTCCCCATCCTCACCCTCGACCGTCCCCATCCTCACCCTCGACCGTCCCTTCATCACCTTCTGCTGCCCCTACCCTGGATCGTCCCCACCCTCACTACCCTGCCCGCATTCCACCATTGAACCGTCCAACTTTGTTGGCTGTCCGTTCCCCGAAGGCGTCGGCTATGGCCTACCCGTCGAGCCCCGGCCCTTCTGTGTCGCCGGTCGCGTAGTTCTGCGAACGACTCTGACGGCACGGGCCCGCCAGCCGGCGCGTCGGCGAGGGACCACCGAACCACGTGCGCTGGGGAGCACTCGGTTCGTGGAACTGGGCGACATGCTGTGAGGGCGGCCCCTCCCTGCGTGCAGCTGTTGTATGGTGTGTAACGTGGCTGTAAAGGTGACCTCCTGGAACTCTGCTAGCGCCTTGGAGTAAGAATATCTGTGGTAAAATAAAAAAAGGTTTATGTTATGCCTCCAGGCTCCACTCCTACACCAACACTGCGCCTACCAATGGAGTCAAAAGTCGTATTGTCCGTGTCGACTAGCATGCAAGTCGAAGTAAATGCATAGGTATTTGTAGATTACTGCACAGTGGGTTGAGGATCCATTTTATTGAACGTATCACAAGAAAGTACCCTTACTTAAAACTTGTTTGCGCAACGTCGTTGAGCTGATGACATGCGTAACTGGACTGATTGCAAAATGCAAACACATATGCGTATTGCGCATTCGATCTTTTACTCAGTGTTACGTGTTACCGATAAACATTCTCATTCATTGTGTGCCTCGATCTGGATAATATTGGTCAACGGCGCACTTGACTCAGACATCACCGTCCGTCTTTTCGCCTGCATATAAACGCTAAGACGTATGTCATGATGCACCATACAGCCTTACATTTGCAAAAGCGGCTTTAATTCACACCCGCATTTTGTGGTCACGTTTTTGTGACCCTACCCATTGTGCAGAAGCGTAGCATCACGGAATACCTGGGTGCACGACTCGCGTGTACTTTAAACTTTTATGAGTATTCCTCGGAACGGCTTAAATCACAGCTGGAGAGGCCAACACCTCTCTCCTCCCCAGGGGAGGGGCTCCCCTCCCCTCCCCGGGACTTATCCCTTAGTCTCATGGCTTCAGCCTCCAGGCGTGTTCGGGGGGAGGCATTGAAGCAGATTCCACTGACTCTGCAGGAATGAAGCGCTCGTGATTCTATGTCGGCTAAGAGAAGAGCGCACTCAGATTTACGTGGTGTAATTTATGTGTTTATAAAGCTAGTGTCAGAAGTGTAATGCTGTTCTTTATGTACCTATACCAGGAATGAGGTAAATAAGTTTGAGTTTGATAAAAATTAGATGGAGCTGCCCATGCATGCAAATTGCAAGGCTATGACAAATTTATTTATGTGCACTGTATCAATAGAGCCACGTTTTGGTGTGTTTATACTTCGTAAAATGCAATCATATGTAATCATAGGCATGAAAAATGAAATGTTATTGCCTTGCCTATGGTGCACATACGAGTATAGGTACCTATGCACAAGTACATATATGCCGCCCCAAATGATGTTCAGCTGTGTTTAACTTGTGGATTGGACTGAGATGTGAACAGATACGCCACAGATCCATACGTCCAGCCAGCATGTGCAGCTATAGCCGGGGAATGTCCCACATGCTGGTGCTCCCTGTTGCTACGAGTAGCGGTTTCTGTCTGCCCCGAGGCCAAAAGTCACCATTATTGTTCACCGAATCACCGGAATTAATGAAGGCGTGTAACTTTTGGCTCGCCGGTGGACACCACAAGGGTTTCATTATGTTCAAGGTGACTCCCACTTGGAGCGATAATCACTGGTAATTCACTGATTTTTTATGTGACCTTCGCCGGATGCCGGCTGTCCCACCCTGTAAATGGCTAGGGTAGTTCGCGGCATATAGCGGTGGCATGCTGTAGTGTTTGGTACTACGCGGTGGTCTTGTTTATAATTATTGGTCCTATGTGTTTGATACTAGATATAATGTACTGATATGATGCTAATGTTATGTAGTTCTTGCCACTACAATGTTTGGTACAATGGATGTAAAGGTTCTGAATCGGTGCTGCAGGCACGCATTTGTTGAGAGTGGTGTCACATGACAGCACTATTGGCGTGTGAAAGCTATTTGCCTAATTTGTTCTCGTCAGTGGCTTTTTACGGGGCTGCTGATATCGTAAAGGTATCAAGGGTTTCCATAATTGACGAACGCTGTAAGGCATCCTGTTCAAAAGTTCAGCCTTGATTCATGCAATACAGGGTGACCAAAAAGGATGGAAACATTTTAAACTCGTATAAAACATGCAATATTGCATGCAGGTGACTGAAAAGTGAAAATGATACCAAACGAGAGTACATTTTGTGGAAATTCATAATGACATCATGCACAGCTGCTTTCTCTCGTTTTCAGTCTCTCACAGAATATGCTCGAGGAGACCACCTTTGCGAGACAGGCACAGATCGGCCCGCCCATGGCGGCTGACGCGATAGCCCAACGACACATGTCCTCTGGTATGACTCGCACAGCCTTGATGATCGCTCTCTTCAGGCCGCAGAAGCTTGCTGGACCTTCTTTGTAGACCTGGCCCTTGAGATGACGCTACAGGAGAAAAAAAAATCCAAGTGAGCAGACGGGCCAGTTCCGACTGGCACCGCGGGATATCAGCCGGTCACCAGAGTGGTTACTGGTTCTCGATCCACTTGAGCATTGTTTTGCTATGTGAGGAGACGCACCGCCTTGCTGGAGCCACATGAGGTCCAAGATACTGCCATACGTCGCTTGATCTCACTTCAAGAACTTCTTTAGCGTCGCTTGGTAGGTCAGCCACGTCGCTCCCACCCTCGAACCGAAGTGGAACTGGCCTGTCTGCTCAACCGACCTGACGCTATGGATTTTTTTCTGTAGGGTCATCTCAAGGGTCACACTCACCGGTCAGGTCTATAAAGAAGGTTCTGTAAGCTTTAGTGACCTGAAGAGAGCGATCACCAAGGCTGTGCGAGTCAAACCAGAGGACATGTGTCGTTGGGCTATCGCGTCAGCCGCCAGGCGGGCCGATCTGAGCCTGTCTCGCAAAGGTGGTCTCTTCGAACATTTGCTGTGAGAGACTGAAAACGAGAGAAAGCAGCTGAGCATGATGTCATTATGAATTTCCACAAAATGTACTCTCGTTTGGTATCATTTTCAGTCACCTGCATGCAATATTGCATGTTTTATACGAGTTTAAAATGTTTCCATCCTTTTTGGTCCACCCTGTAGTTAAGTTGCACATAGACAGCGAGTTTGCAACCCCAGTAACCGTTCCGTTTTCGTACTTATTTTGTGATATTGGCATATTAGCCGTTTTCACGGCGGCCATCTGGTACACATTTGGTGCACTCTGGTGCAGATTTGGTGCAGATTTGGTCAAATTAGGTTCAGTGTGTCTCTTAGTAGCTATCAGCTAGGGTTGCACTTATTGCTTATATGCCTACTTTGTCATGTTATCAGAGAGCATCATCAATTAAAACACTTAAATAAATTCATATTTCAGAAGATATTTGCTGTAAAAGAGATTAGGTGCAGATTTGGTCAAATTAGGTGCATTCGCCAGATAGCCCGTCGTGAAAACGGCTATTTTGGGTGCGTTGTCTTTGGCTCATTTTCAGCTCATCGTCACCCTATATATCTGGTCCCCTTATGCTGTCGTAAGCAATCGTGTAAGCTGTCAGATAGTGCCGAACAACTTCCCAAGTCAGGTACCATCAGCCATCTTATCATTTATTTCCAATTAAAAGTCCTCGCCCGGCCGATTGGTCGCACGCTGCCTCGCCCCGGTTTCTAGGACAGCGTCACAGCTGGGCGACTCCCGTTTTTGTCCCCCTCTAACGGGTTTCCGTTTGGCGCGCTCTTTTTGTGTCCGGCCGAGCAGCTAGGCGCGCGCGTTTTTTGTGCTCCCAACCGTTTGGCATAACGTGTTCGGAGGGGAGCGAGAGAGGAACGAGGGGACCGCAGGGTCACCTTGAAACGGAGCGTCGGCAATTATCCGGGCCTCCCTCCACATGGTCGACTGGGACGGCACGCATGGACGCCCGGTACAGTCGAGCCCCGCGCCGAGACACGGGTTACAGTCGGCTACAGTCGAGCATAGCGCAGACACGGGTTACAGTCGAGTTCCAAGGATCCTTCGTCAGACATATACACTACACAAGGCCGACATAGTGGTGTTGAAACGTTGATGTGGCAAAAGGTCGTAAAGGCAAAATGTCGAAAAGACAAAATATTGTAGAACAAAACATGGAAGACGGTATATCGAAAAATGGGAATCGAGAGACAAATATCGAAACGAAAAAATTATGGTAGGACAAAACATGGAAAGACGGTGTATCGAAAAATGGGCATCGAAAGACAAAACATCAAAAGGAAAAAACGCAGAATATAGAGAAAAAAATATCGAAAGAAAAATCATGTCTCGAAAGACGAAGTATGAAAAATAAAACCATCGAAAGTACAAAATATCGAGCATAAGAATATCGAAATGGCGAAATATCGAACGTATATTATGGAACAGATTATTGCCCCTATTACCCCGGTCATATAGGTAGCTCAGTTCTTTCGGCATGGCTCGGATTCTTGGGCTCACCTTGGTCGCATTAATTTTGTCAGAACACGATCTATCTCCGTCAGGCACAAATTACACCCCAGTCTTGGAAAAACGGATTTATAAAAACAGCGTCAGCACTTACACTGGTCGCGTAAAACTGGTCGCGCAAATGCTGCAGGAATCTGAAGTAGTCCGGGATTGCCGGGGTCGTGCATACCAACAACGAAACACCCCATACCGTACCGCTCGGTGTTGATCGACATTTGACCGGCGACTGGCTGAGGCGGCCGATGTCTCGCGCCATGGAGTCCGGTGGCGTTACAGCGGACGAAGAGTCTCTGAATGGCGGTCGGACGTTTCGCGCCAGCTCTTCACCTTCCAACATGGGGCCCCGCTGAGACCACGTGCGTCCCCACGCCCGTCATGCCACTCCGATGACGCCCCTTTCCGGCGGACCAGCCGCGCTACTGCGCACTAGTTTCCCGCCACATTCTTTCAGCTGGCTTTTACTACGACAACACAGGTGACCTTGTAGTGAGGTGCACTTCCTTTGAGGCGTGCACCCCCCCCCCCCCTCCCCTCCCTCTGCGCCGGTGGGCCTCCCATGGGGAACAGCGGCGTAGAGGCGGCGGTGTGAGATCCATTCCATGGGGAGGTTTGCCCTTGAAGAGACGCGGCGCGGGCGTCCCTCTTTGGCCTCCGGCTCTGTATGGCCTTGGACACCCCTTGGAGAGAGCGTGATCCTTTTTTGCTGGTCCGGTCTTCGGATGGGGAGAGGAAGCGGGTCCGCTGACGAGGAAGAATTCCGGGCACCAAGGTGACCTTGGTAGGGGCGCCCCCGGCCGGCGCCGGAAGGGAGGGGCTGACGGCAGCAGGGGAGGCGCGCGGGAGGCCCTCCCCTTCCCCCACTCCCCAATCACTGCCTGGATCCGCCCCATATAAAATATGGCCGCCCGATTCCCGCTGATGGCGGGGCATTTCGACAACTCGTTTTTGCCATCGGTGTAAATCCGCGTCGGTAATTTGTCCACCGACTGTTCCATTCGGGCCCTGCTCGCGTCCATTTCCTCATATTGAGCTGCGCAGTGCCGGCAGGCCTCGTGAAACGCCAAACGCCGAAGGGCAGAATTATTACGAACTTAACCTTCCTAGTTCCTCCACCATCTATACGTTCTGGCTAAGCTGCAGTTGATTCACGCTCTTTCTTTGGTGCTTGCTTGTTTGTGTTTCCTTATCAATTTATTCCATTGAATGTGACATTCAGCACCTATCCATGCGCATTCGATCCATTCGGGCCCTGCTCGAATCCATTTTCTCACGTTGAGCTGCGCAGTGTGTGAATCGAACATGTTCGATTGGTTTCAATGTTTGTTTTCTTGGGGACAGAAGACAGAGACATGCATGTATGTATACTTGTCGGCGCGTCGGTCGATGGCATGACAATGCTTGTACTTGCATTGCGTCACTGTAGATGTAAAATGTATGGGCTTTGGCACCGCGCGTCCTGCACCAGCTCGGGTCATACGATTACACACAGACACAACATAGTTTTGCAGCCATGCTTAAAACTTAACATAGAATAGACGGAGAGCAATACAAACAAAGATGATTTCACCAAATCAAAACTAGAGTAACACAGTTTAAGACAAACGATAAACGGGGCTCAAGTCACGGCAAATTAACGTTTGAATCAAAAGAGAAACCGAAGTTAAACATCCACGATTACACGTACCGGGTGGCCCAGAAAAAAACGTTCCCAACTTTAAATCAATATTTATCAGAAAGTGATAAAGATACAACATTGAAACTTCGAATAGTCAATGCGGCACACATCTTCAGTAATTGGTGTCATTTTCATGGTGTTCGGTAAATAGCTTTTTAAACGGTTCGTGTTTCAAGCATGCCATGTAAAATTACTTTTTTGCTCCGATGTTAACTAAAAAATGTGAGTGAACGGGTCACTTTCACCCCGCGGCACCGCGGCCTAGAGCCATGACTTCTACTGGCAGCTAGTCTCATTGATGGTTCGGGTCTCAGGATGAAACATTCCCTCAGGCAACCACGATGGCTCTGTGCCAGCGGCATCGGAAGAAGTTTCCAGTTTTCTAACCATCTTGTGGCTCAAATGCTTTCCTGGCTGACATTCCTGGGGAAAGGTAGCTTTTCAACCAGTTTATTTTTGTCATCTGCTGTCAATATTGTTTTTCATAAGCTATTCTGTGGTCTTCTGGCACAGGAACCAGTCTGCTTTAGTTTGTTTTCCTTATCCGGTCGATTTACTGTTTGATCTACTGAAAGGAGGGTAATCAGCAGTAATCCATGCACCGTGCCACTCCTGCTCGAAACATGATTTGGTGTTGAAACGAATGACATCCATGAGCACCATTTTGGCTCAGTATTTGTATATTTGGCAGATAAGTGAGACAAAAATATTTAAAATAAGAACATACGTGTTAATTTAATTCACGTGCTCTATTTTTTATTCTTTTTTATAACATGGGACGTCTAACCCAATCATCACTATCGTTTGACATCGGCAAAAAAAGCAAAAACGTCTTGCTTAATTCAACTCAAGATTGCCAGCTTGAAAATGATGGTATAGTGTTATAATTTGGCATACCAATGCGCAAAGAAATGACGCAAGCGTGATGGAAATTTTGGCTCGTTATTTGTACTCGTATTTGATATATAGGCCTCCAAAGTTCGGAACGTTTTTTCTGGGCCACCCGGTATATCGACATACTCAGGCAGTATCTATGAACATACCAGATTCGTCAAGTAAAATAGGTTATTTGGGTTACTTTCGTATGCTCCGAGAATCAATGCAAGAGAAGGACATAAGACGTGTGTCACAGATCTTACCTACAACATGCTCGGCTAGGTAGTTATTGGTCCCATGTTTGTTCCATACTTTCTATAGCGTATTTCTGCCGACCATCCTCTCCCTACCGCTCACGAGTGGGTCCGGTTCGGCTGGGTGGCGTCTCTGGCATTCTTCTGCGGCCATCTGAGAAGCTACCCGTCTACCCGCGACGGCGCCCAGCGGGGACCAGCAGCGTCCGACGCCGGTCTCAAGGTAACCTTGCCGGCTTCGCTCCCTCTCTCGCTCTCTCCTGTCCCTCTCTTCTCTCCCTCCCGCCCATCACCATCCCGGCGGCTCGACAGGACGGTACAAAAACGCTGCCCTCAGAGCGAGGGGCGTCCGAGGAGGGCAGAAAAACGGAGAAATCAGAACATGTTCACAGCGCCGCCGAATGCGCCGCCGAATATGTTAGAGTGGGTCAGGATTGGGAACACTCTGTGGCGAGAGGCCTTAGTAGTTAAAGAATACTTTCAAATGCACCTAATTTAATTAAAATGACAATCAAATAACTGTGGTGGGCAATTATTATGCACTTATAATTAGGTTGGACCACGGTGTATTTTATGGCTTTGATTTTTATGTGGCATTTGGCGGGAATTTAATTTGTTATTTGCAATATGTTTGTGACGAAGCTACGACCCACTGCAACCATATGAACAACGGAAAAGAGCACCATCATATATGAACTACTATATAACTACGGGGTCAAAGTCGGTGCCCTTGGTGAAATAACAATCGAACAAATCAATAATCCGAGTTCAGCGAAGTTTGGCATGGCTGTGAAGAGCGCAAACATTGTTCCGTCGCCGCAGCGTCCGACCGATTCGCGACGTTTCGTGGAGAGACCGACCGGCCCATGACCAGTGCCGTCATAATATCCCGACAGACCAGTTGGGCCGGATCAGCCCGGCAAAAATGCCCTGTTGTGCTGCGCCAAGGCCATTTTGTTCACGTCACAGAACCAGTCTGACTGGGAGGCCCGGCTGGGTGCCAAAGGTACACAGTGCACATGCTGCAGACTAGTGATGTCATTTTCCAAAAAATGTCTGACCGATACCGACCGAAACCAAAATTTTGGGAAAATTTCCGACCGAATACCGACCGATAACATCCCAAGCCAAAATTTGACCGAAATTTGACCGAAATTCTATTTGCTATTACTCTACCCCAAAATTAAAATATTTGGTAAATTCTGATGGAAAATAATGAGAAATGGCATTTCAGTTCAAGTTTAGTCAATTCTTAGCCACTGCAAAATACATTTTATGGTAGAAATTACATTGCTAAGGGTAGGAACACATCGACCTCAGCATTTCACAGATTTCAATTTGGTTAATTAGAATTGTCAAGAATCTACTGTGGTATATGTAAGGAAGAATACTCATTCATGCTGCAAAAGCACGATCAATTAGTGAGTCTAATGGTTGGTAATAGGTATGTTCATGACAACATTCCCTAAGAGAAAAGGCAGAATCAAAACACCACAAAACACATCAACACTGCTTGGAAACTGGCCTTGAGTCTTGAGATGTGGTGTGAGATACTCTACAAAGAATTTGACACTGTAAATCCAGCTGAAAAGGCAGGTATTAGATAGCTCTGAGCCTGAATTTCATCCCAAAAATGAAATGAAAATTCATTAAACTGGCACTTTGTCTTATCTTTACAAGAAAACACAATATGCAGACAAAATTAGTACAAAGTTGCGCAAAATAATAGAAGAACCAGTGATGCCATCCACATTTTTGCTCCATCCCAAGATCTCGACCAGAATTTCCCAAGATTCTCGTCTCGAATCCCAAGACTACCCATCGCATATCCTTAGGAGCACCCCAAGTAAATCCATAGCTTATTTTGGACATATTAGTGTGTTTAGTATTCAACTTTCTCTTCTTTGGGTCCACCCTTGTCCTTATTGGCGTATTTACAGCAGCTAATGTACAGGTCTCGCGGGTTTTAGCGGTAGGTTTTGCTCCTAGAAAATTTAGTGTACTTCAGGCTAGGGTTTGTTCCCGTCGCTCCTCTAACCTCCTCCAAGCTCCTCTAACCTCCTCTCGTTTCAAAAAATCGTTCCCGTCGCTCCTCCAAGCTCCTCCAAGCTCATCTTGATTTCACATCTCACCACCACTATTTGCCTCCTCCCTCATCCCAAACGAAAGTTGGTTTTTTGGAAGAGGCTCTTGCGTAGACATATTTGGCGCACGTAATACAAATGTGAGTTGCTTATAAATGAGATTTGAGGGAAGTGGAAATGCTTTTAGTGATTGACGACGATTGGATATCTTTAAATAATAATGTTTGATATTAATCTAAGGTTGTTTTATTAGAAAGCGATTATTATCTCTTGATTTATGTTTGCGCGCCATAAATCGCCGACCGTTACAGCCCGCAAACAGTTGATTTCCTCGCGAAAATGTTCCCGTGGCTCCTCTGAAACGGCTCTCCTCCAAGCTCATCCAACCTCATCCGAGATTTTTTGGGAGGAGCGACGGGAACAGACCTATATCTTCGTCGTCGTAAGCTTTTAAGTGTTGAAGATGCGATCGACTTGTTGGGTAACAAGCCGGCCATGATCGTGTAAAATGGCTTCATCGTAGATCGATTAGTTTCTGAGATATAACCGGAAATGACAGGGCCTATTTTAACATGTTAACTGGGGGGGGCAAATGCCCCCGCACTCAACAGAATTGCCCCCCTAGTCGTCGAGATTTGCCCACTATAAAAATGGGCATAAAGGAACAGGGTGACAAACATACTACGTAACTACTGTGACTTGTTTTGCAATGGATGTCAAATGAGTCAGTCTGTAAGTAATGACCAGTGGTGTATCTAAGGGTGGGTCATATGGGTCATGACCCCCCACCCTCTTGGGGCCCGGGGACACCACAGGCCTGCCAGGGGCACCACCGGCCTGTCAGGGGCACCACAGGCCTGTTGGGAGCACCATCAACCTAGCAAGAGCACCATAGGTCTGCCAGGGGCACCGCAGACCTGCCAGGGGCCCCACCGGCCTCGCAGGGGCACCACCTTGGGCCTGTCAGGGGTACCACCACAGGCCCGCCAGGGGCACCATAGGCCTGCCAGAGGCACCATAGGCCTAGCAAGGGCGCCACGGACCTGTCGGGGACACTCCAGGCTTGTCAGGAGCACCACAGCCCTGTCAGGGCCCAGGGGCACCACCGGCCTCACGTGGACACCACCGGCCTCGCAAAGGCATCATGGGCCTATCAGGGGCACCACGGGCCTGTCGTTGGAACTTCAGGCTTGTCAGGGGCACCACAGTTCTTTCAGATGCACCGGCGGCCTAGCACCATGGCACCATGTTTGGCCGAGGTCGCGATTCGGCGTATGTCGCCTCGCATTAGCCGCGCGTTTGCAGTCTTTTCGTGGTTTCAAACGTTCAAACATGGGATATGATGTTGCTCCCATGCATTAGGGTGGGTGTCAAGATCACCGGAAGGTCAGGTCAGATCATTTACCTTTGATGACCTCGGTTCACATTTTCGAGTTTTATATGTTTCTAGGCTAGTTTTTTGAGCTGAATTCGAATTAAGCAACCATTTGACCATTTACGAAGTAGTTTTGGTGCCTTCGTAACATGTTACGAAGCTGTCAGAGGCGGTTGCCACCTACTACGAATACCCGGCAAAACCCTTACTGGTTGACCTGACCTGACCTGACCTGGCCTAAATGCATGAAGACATCATCTATGATCATAATTAACATGATATTCGTGATCAGCACCCCGAAAAACCATAGCAGCCACTCTTTACGACGCTCTAACAGGTCCCGATTTTCCCGACTTTTGGGTCAATGACCTGACCTGGAAGGTCAACCGATGACCTAGGACCTTAAAATTGGGTATAATCGGCTTCCTTTCATCACGGGCAACACGGTCGTTTTTTCCGCGAAGCTCTAGCTCGATCAGGGGCGAAACGGCAAGGGGGAGGGTCCAACGGACCCCCCCCCCCCCTATACGCTCGCTACTGGAAACACCAATACGGGCGAGGGTTAATGGATTATTAAAGACAATTTTCCAGGTTGCCCCCCCCCAGTCAAATTCCCTTAAAATAGGCTCTGGGAAATGAAGTGCGAAACCTACCGCTTAATCTCGCGAGACCTGTACCTAGCGGCCGGGGGGAGGGGAGGGGGAGAGGGTCGATCGGACTCCTACAGCTGATCGGTTCCTGACCGAGTATAAGAGATTCACGAAAAATGAAGATACTGGCCTAGACAACATGAAGCCGGTGGTATCTGATATTATGGTCAGGTCATTCGTCGACCGTCAATGGTGGGTCAAGGACCCAAAACACAAAGTCCGAATCTGTTAGAACTTCTTGGAAACGAAGTCTGTGGCATTTTGGATTTATTTCGAAATTTTTCTCTTGACACATTTGGAGAAGCTAGGGTTAGGTGAGGTCAGGCTGATTTTAAGTGTTTTCCACCACTGAGTTTTGAAATATGGGCTCCAAAACAAGCTCTTAAAAGCTTATGTGAATCCCGAAATCGAAAAGCCTATGCTGTGAATCTGCGCATAAGCCAGTGCCCGCTGGGGCCCATGAATTTTCAAGCCGACGATGGCGAGGGGGTCTAAACGAGGACGTAACTCGTCCCCTGGACTATATAGTTACAAGACGTCAGCAATGTTGTGAAGGTCGCAAGGTTACGCTTTGATTATTTTTGGTCCAGCAGAGCCCAGAGGTCAGGTGACCAGACACTTTTCCGAGGTCAAAGACAAATTGCCCTTATTTTGGATCGCGGTCAACGGATAAGCCTCCATAGAGCAAAACCGTAAAATGAAACGCTTTGTGCGGGAGCCGCTTTCTGAAATATTTTTTAGGCATAATATGTGTAAAAGCTTTTCATAGCCACCCAACATCATGCCGCTAAACCACCCATCCCCGTTGATCAGTAGTTGGAAATTAAACAAATGAGCGCCAGTTGCGAACAGCGACTGAAAGCTGCTACTATACCTATAACAAGTAATGGTACAAAAATAATCCTGCGATCTCGGTAAGATAATGCCTGCTAGAAACATCGCAAGCTTCGTCCGTTACTTGTTTGATTAACCGTCCGTGAGGCAAATCCATCCTAAATCTATTATCGACCAAGGAAAAGCATTCGACAGCATGAGAAGACAAAGTGAAATCAGCTTCTGCCAGATCCCAAGATATGCAGTGTAAATCACAAGACCCCAATGTTAATGTTCAAATCCCAAGATCTTGGGACAAATCCCAAGGAATGGCATCGCTGAGAAGAACCAAGGATTGACTTTTAGGCTTTAGGCGGTGTTTCACGGGACGCTGCTACCACGCTGCTATCAAATTGCGCGAGCTGACGTCACACTTGCGGTAGTGTTGGAGCAATGGGCTTGTTGATGTTTCCATGGAAACCCAATTTGACACGTGTAAAAGCAGCGTGCTGCTATCACCGGTGAAACAGGGCCTTAATATCCTCTCTTCCCTAACGAAAGGATGTAAGACGTAATATTTAATTTATTTATATGCCCGGCCTTTTGGGTGAATTATTGAAGGGAAATTAATTTTCTTGTCGTGAATTACACTCACAATGTTGATTTCATTAGAATTCAATATCGTGTTGGATCATCATCAATAAAATCATTCACGAGGCAGCATGTAACAATCCAAAACCTTTTTTGCAGCAACTTAATCAGCTGGTTTAAAGTCTCTGTTATGGCGCATCTGTTTCAAAATCCTTTATAAGCTGTGTTTGGAGATGATGTGGAAGATTCCAGAAAGCGGACATGGGCGAATCTGTAGTTTTTATCAAGATTTTTATGTTTTTATGTTGTGATCATCTAGATTTCAAACATTTGGTTGGTAGCTGCAATATTTAAGGAGAATGTGGAATAGTAGAACATCTGTGAAATGTAAATGTGCTCACTGCTAAGTGCTAGGTAAGTGCTGACTGTCCAGCCTTCAGAAACACATTTCAGTAATTCAAGTTCTTGTTTTTGTCCTTGCATTTTTGATGACTGTATGATGATTTTTGTAGGCAATGCTTCTTTGATTACAGGTGATATTTTAACAGAAAGACTGGAATTGAGTTTCAAAATTGTGGGTACTTGTGGGGCCAACTGAGTCAAAATCAGCCTGCTTGTCGTTGTGGTTGGACAATGGGTGGCTGCTGCCTGCTGAGTGGGATGGCTACTGAAGTTGCCAAAATGTGGCATCTCTTGTAGCCTTTGGGGGAAATTTTGCAACTCTTTATCATTAACATCCCAATAAATTTTATTTTAACTAGGCAAAAATGGAATAGTTACTTTCTCTTTTTGAAAATGGTTTCACTGGCAGGGTGACCGAAAGTGTCCGATTTTTGGGGGGCCTGACCGACCGATTACCGAATCGGTCAGCATATCTTTTCGGTAACCGAAATTTTTGGTAACCGATTGACACCACTACTGCAGACAATACCTACTCAGTGCAATGGCTCGGCCGAGCTGCACATGGTAAGCACACCTTATCCGGAGTGAGCGAGCTTGCTAGAGCTGCAACTTTCCCTGGTGCACTATACCTAAGCTGCAGACTGCACAGTGAGTGCACGGTACCAATGCAGAATTGTGAGCTATGCGGGCTTCAATGCCGCTCAGCCCATGACACACTGTTGGCATTTGACCGGCATTTACATACCATTGTCCTGTGAGGTGCCATTCGCCATTGCCGGTAGGTATATGACAAACCATGTCATGTCCGCCCCTCGCAGTTCACACCCAATGCAATCGGACAACGGCCGCCAGCTTTTACCACCATGTCGAATTCGATGGTATGCCAATGTATATTTGATATTTTAGCTCCCCATACAAAGTAATCAATTGCCCGATGCCCCGTACAACTCTTCCAACCCCAACTCTAGAAGTTACCTATCAAACCGTGCATCCCGTCACCGAGGCCATTTTAGCTGGAATATGTTCTGGGGGTCTGAGGGTCTGTATTGTAGTCCTGCACTGAAAAAAATTTTTACTCACTTTTCTGAGTAATGACTGAGTTGCCATTTTGTCCAATGGTAAAACTCACTCTAAATCTGCGTACTCAGGTAAAACTCAGGGCGGAACGCAGGTAAAACTCGGGCAAAACTCATTGCAAGTGAGTAGCATGTGAGTAACAAAGTGAGTTGCCATTTTGTCCGATGGTAAAACTCAGATAAAACTCAGTAAGTACTCATGCGTAACTCATGTCCTACTCAGACAACTCAGGCCAAACTCAGGTATTAGTAAGTCATTACTCATGAAAAACTAGGAAGTAACTCACATGTAACTCAGCTGGTACTAATGTATAACTCAGGTGGTAGTACGGCCATAACTCAGTTGGAACTCATCGGTTATTCAGTGAAAACTAGGGCTGTACTCAGGACGTACTCACGTCGATAACTCATACGATACTCGGGTGTTACTCAGGCGCCGCCTGAAACGGCTGATCTGATTCGTTTTATATTGGCTCAAGCCAATGTATAGGCTCGCCGCCCATGATAACAGCTGCCGCATCAGCATTATGCAATATGCATGCATGATGCTGATACAACAGCCACTACCAGGCAGCTAGTCTATATATTGGGACTGGCCAATATATAACGAATCATTGCCCAAAACCAGCATACATATCTGTATTATACCATGCCCGACCAACGTCTAGTCTTGCACTATTCGCCCCAGCCCTTACAAGAAATACATGTTTGTAGAAACGGTCGCATTGCGCTGTATTTCAATTCTGACACACGCCAAACTGCGTCGGGGGGGGGGGGGGGATCGACTCCACGTCAGCTCAGCTTCACTCTTTTGCCAGCTTCTCGACCTCAGTCTTCGCGGCTACAGGTGGCTGGCGCTCAGCATTGAATGGTGTGTGGAGCACATGGATACACACAAACCACAGCGTGTTTCGCACTTTGTGCGCCGTTTGTTGACTGAGCACAAAGTGCGCCGTCGCCCACAGCAAAAGACTCCCTTCCAAACCATGGATCCCCACAAGACTTCCGTTCGCTCCACGATGAGGCGGCACCGTTCGTTTTCTTCGGACTTGTTATGATAGGGGTGATCCAAATTTTCGTCACCCGTGTACGCCACCACTGACGCCTTCTCCGCCAAGATGCAGAGGAGGCTCAATGGGCCGTTCCCTGAAAACACAATAAAAAAGTCAGATTTTCTTTTGCCAGTAAGAGAAACGGAAGTTATAGGGCATGCAAGGTGATTGAAATATCAAAAGTTATCAAGTTACTTCAGCTCAAAATTAATGTTAAACCGCGCCGTGCTGGTGCTCTGAGTTTACCGTGATGTACTGGGGGGAGGGGGTCGTCTTCACGTCCGCTCTTCTAACTCGGCTGTTGGGGTTGGGCCACGTAGCGACACGCCGTAAGCGGCTTTCGAAAAAGCATTAAAGATATTTAAGGAAATACTTGGGTAATTTTAAGGTCAAGTCAAGTGCCAGGTCACCAGAGGTCAGGAAAGGCCAAATTTTGCTTATTTCAATATTTTCGAAAAACTGGGGCTTAACTCGGAACCAAAAGAGCTGCCCGCGGAAAAATGCAGTCAAAAGCCCTTTCGACTTTTTTTTGCTGGCGTTTGATCTCAGATTTGACCTCAGGTCAACAATTAAGCCTCCAGAGAGCAAAAACTCGAAAAAAGCCGTTTTTACCAAAATGTTTTCTGTAATACTTTCCACTCAAGAGTCACGACATTTATTTTGCCGTTAGCATGTGTTCCTCTCGTCGGGACGAATGAACTATAATTAGACCTTGAAAGGCCATATTTAAAACTTGACCTTAGGTTGACCTGACCAGGTCATGTTGCATATCAGTCGATCCAAACCGTCAAGCTGAACACATATGAGGTGTTTTATTGCACTAGCAAATATATTTTGTACATGCCGTAAGGTTGATACTTGAGACATGGTGATGGGACAGTATCAAAAACGCTATACAATGAAATCCGTTCGATATTTTTTTGACATTTTACCTCAAACTGGTGTGAAATCGAGCGGTGAATTCCCTGAGCGAAAATGACAAAAATATCGAACGGTTTCCATGGCACGTTGCGAACGGTGCGATCGTCAGCGACCATTGAAATTTTTCCGATGTTAAGTCATTTGACGTGACCTGACCTTGAACGACCTGGGTCTAAAATTTCTTCATATGCAGAAACAAATGTATGAGCAGGTGTGCCGAAAATGGTGGCGCTGCGCGCCGCCGTTCTGAGATATTCGCGAAAAACCTGAGGGGGCGGGGTGGGGGGCGTAAAACGCCACCCAGCACAGCGCGGGTCAAGGTCGGATGGTCACCTTAACAGTCGGGTTTTAGTCTCGCAAAACACTTCCATGGGCGTCCAATATTAAAATCAGCTTGAAACAATCACATAAAATGTGTTCTACTTAACAGTAATGGAAATAAGTATGTCACGTCCAAACGCGTCTCGCCGCGGTATCTAATAATCTAATATGTAAGGAAGGTTGAAAATGCTCGCTGAAATCGAATAGTGTACGAAAATATGTGTGTAGGCATTAAAAAAAAAAACAGTCGGAAAAAATAATAACAGTGGAAAAATAATAAGCACAAACGAGACAAAAGAATCTTAAACGGTTCAGCGAGTGGAGACCATGGGCTCCACCACCGGGGGGGGGGGGGGAAGGGTACGGGGGACGTGTCCCCCAATATTTTACATTTTTAACATTGTGCCTATGGATGCTGCATGGAAAGAATCGACTTCAAACAACCTTCGCCCCCCCCCCCAAAAAAAAAAACATCGGGTCGTGACGGAGTTCTTGTTTAAAGAAGTAAAAAGGGTCAAATGAACGTTCTTTTAGGATAAGGACAACATTATCCCACAAACATGTTTTTTTTTAACCCTCGCATGTGTAGGGGGGGGGGTCGGATTGACCCCCTTTCCCCATGGTTTTTCGCGAATAACTCGCGTAAAAAGCGGCTGATCGCGACGAAACTTTCAGTACCATCGCATTGATCAATTTTACACCTACCCTGAAACTTTCATGACCCTGACCCAAATGACCTTTGACCTGTGACCTCTTTTCCGAGACCATGTTTGGCCGGAATCGCGATTCGGCGTACGTCGGCTCGCATTAGCCGCGCGTTTGCAAGCTTTTCGTGGTTTCAAACGTTCAAACATGTGATTTGATGCTGCTCCCATGCATTAGGGTGGGTGTCAAGGTCACCTGAAGGTCAGGTCAGGTCATTGACCTTTGGTGACCTCGGGTGACCTCTGTTCACTTTTTCGAGTTTTACATGTTTCTAGGCTAGTTTTTGGAGCTGAATTCGAATTTAACAACCATTTGAACATTTACGAAGTAGTTTTGGTGCCTTCGTAACATGTTACGAAGCTGTCAGAGGCGGTTGACACGTACTACGAATACCCGTCACGACGCCTACTGATTGACCTGACCTGACCTGACCCGACCTGGTCTAAATGCTTAAAGACATCATCTGTGATCAAAACTAACACGATATTCGTGATCAGTACCCCGAAAAACCCCTTAGCAGCCACACTTTACGACTTTCTAATAGGTCCCGATTTTCCCGACTTTGGGTCATTGACCTGACCTGGAAGGTCAACCAATGACCTAGGACCTTAAAATTGGGTATCATCGGCTTCCTCTCGTCACGGGCAACACGCTCGTTTTTTCCGCGAAGCTCTAGCTCGATCAGGGGCCAAACGGCAAGGGGGGGTCCAACCGACCCCCCCCCCCCTACACATTAGAAGCTGGAAAACGCCGCACACATGCAAGGGTTAAATTTAAATATAACATAACTCACCTCTTCTTTTTCGAACTATGCCGGGTAGGTATCCCTCAGTTTCTCGATCGATCTGCTCCGCCGTTCACGGTTGGCACCGACCTCCTGACCCCGGCGGGGAATGTCTGCTGGTCCATCAGTTCACCTCCCTGTTCTCCGCGGCGCATGCGATTGATAAAAGCTTCATCGACAATCACCGAGCTCTTCACAGATAACTTGCCCGTCCCATCCTTCGCTGCACGCCTTCCCCGCTCCTGCACTCTCCCGCACAATTTCACAATAGCCTCAACAATTCAACGTGAAGTACGCGAGTCACCGACCCTGAATAATGATAATACTAACCCATTTAAGATGGGTCTTACTAACGCGGATGCCAACGCATAAAACCAAAAATGCGTTCGTTAACCTTACGCCTTGCAGACGTGACAAACACGAGGAAAACACTGAAGTTTATTACAAAACCCATCATACGAAATCTCTGCCAACATGCAATTCAAGAGCCGGGTACGGGGCGCAATCCGTTAAACACAACACTAAAAGAGGTCCGTAAAAAAAAAACAATGAAACACTCCCATAGATCGCAAACACTGCGCGAGATCGCTTAGTTTTTGAACCGCTTCCTACCGCGAGATCGGCGCACTGCAGCTCGAAGGGTGCTGGCTGCTGGTATTCTGGCTCAGTAGCGCGAGGGCATGGAAGACCATGGGCGCACTTTCTCCGTCGCCATCCTTGAGACTGCAGTTTCCAGAAAACGCACCAGTGTCTCCGAAACTTTACCTATGGACCGAAAACAATAAGCTGTTAAGAAATAAAGCCAAAACTTCAGAAGACATCGGCGAGGTGTGTTAAAGGGAATAGTTCACTTTCACGAAAATAGTTTTTTCAATGGATTTATGATTTTTTATGCTCAAAATGATCAGCAAAAAATAAAACCTTTTTATAAAAAAAAATATTTTCTATATTAATGAAGAAATACGATCGGCTTTGTATCGGATTTGGTGACAATCGGCGCAGCGCTTCTGGAGATAGGTATATCAAAAAAAACTCGTGAAATAACCCGTCGTGAAAACGGCTAGTGTTTTTCTTTTTGCAAAGCATGCCGCGGTAAATTATGCAGATGGCATAATTATATTTTATATACTGACACTGTGATCGCAAGATACAGAAAGAAGTAAAAAAAATCTAGTAACTTTTTAGGAACCTGTTAAGATGAGCTATAGATCTCCGTACCTATCGAACAGGAGCAGGCAGACTTCACATTCTGAAGCCACCCGGCGGCGAGCATCCGGCGTCGATCGGGGCGGGCGTCTGCACCGGCACCAGCCCCGGCAGCAGTGCGATGGTATATCCAAAAGAAACTGTGAAAGGAGACTACAGTCGGTATATTTTAACGACACATTTTTGAAAAAACTACTTCCCTACCTTAATGTAAGTCCAACACAACCCAGAGGAACCCAGCGGATAAAATATTTACATAATATTTTCACGTATTTCATCATCAAAACTTTTCATAGAACAAAAGCATTGAATATCGTTAAATACGCATTCCATTATTAAAATAACACCTACAAAGCAAAAATCTTCACTATTTATAATTACCTATCTTTAGGGCACATCTCTCTTCGGAGATGTGCTCTCACATCTCCCTGATATCTCACGGTACCTTATATGCCTATTTCCTCGCGACACACAATTGCGCTTGTGGTCATTGATCAATAATAAATACTAATAAGGTAAGCATATGAACATACTTACTATTGGCCTCGGAATCCGAGTTTCAGTTTCTGCACACCAAGTCCATAAAATGCTGCACACGCGAGCGACGCACTTTCACCACCAAGCAACAGAATTCAACTGAAATAATGGCAGACGCGCGCGAAACGTGCGCGGCTGTGCCACATCGGCTCAACCAATCAGCGAGCTGGAAGCCTACTCACGGCTAGATTACTAACCACATACTCATGATCCTGAGCATAAATACCAAGCATCGATGAGTACTGCCTCACATCATCGCAGGAGCTACGAACAAACTAAGGCATCGTTGGTAAATACGTTAGTTTACCTGAGTATGGCATGAGTCTTATCCTGAATAAAAGGGTTAGTTTCCATGGGGTGGTAAAATTTTTTCTCAGTGTGCTATAAGATCTCTATGGTCCTGTATCCCTGCATTCCTGTTTAACCCGCGCCCCACTGGGGGGGCTATTTATAGCCCCCCCTCCCGTTTTTCTGCAATAACTTCCAAACCGCTTGACGGATCGACGCCAAACTTTCAGTACCTTCGGCTGCATCAATTTGACACCTTGTGTCAAAATTTGAACTTCGTAGCTACCATAGGTCGGCCGGAAATGACGTCAGAGTGACGTCATGTTCGTCCGATTTCGACGCAAAACATTGATCCACGGCAATCGCTCCCAAGAGCTCAGTTTTTAAGCTAGATCCAATTTCTTTGCATGAGAGAACTCAGAATTGATCGCGCTATCAAACTGCTATCTCGGATTTTCAAAATTTTGAAAATTTGGAAAATTTTATATAATAATATTCAAAATTTATATTTTTATATTTTTTTCAAAAAGTTTTTGATTTTTCGAAAAAACCGGAATATATGTGACAGAACGCATGATTATGACTAACTCTAGCAAGTTTTAGCTAAATATCTTCAAAAATGGCCAAGTTATACGCATTATTGCAAATAATTCACAATTATTAATTTTTCAAATCAATTTTTCAGTACGTATTTGGCATCGTACACCAATATAAATGGCACCATCGTGTTCCTGAGCTCAAACTGCATCCAATAGACACCTTTTTTGTTGAAAAATTTCAACTTCAAAATTTGACCTTTTTTGACCTGAAAGTGACCTGACCTAAGCTAAATTCGACTCAAAATGACCTCGAATGACATAGACGACATCAAATTCGAAATCTATGGCCTAAATGGACCATAAAACATGTGTCACATGACCGACGCATGATATAATATTTTCGTGACCTGTGATGACCTGACCCTGACCTGAAAATCAAAGTACAAGTTTGATACCCTCAAGGTATCTAGAGCATCTGTTCACGAGTGTGGAAACCAAAAATGAGCCTGATCTGACTTGTAAGACGGCGGCCAGAGCCCAAAATGTGAACAAGCCAAAGTGCTAATAATTTTTACTTTGACCTGACCTGTGACGTCATCGGTGACCTCGAGGTCTATGAAATTAGGTTTCGCACGACAGTTTTTCCGGGGCTATCAGACGCCGTTTGAATTTTGACGATCGGCCCAGTAGTTTCGGAGTTAGGGGGGGGGGGGCTATGAATAGCCCCCCCCCCCCCAGTAGGGCGTGTTATACACAGACCCCAGTGGGGCGCGGGTTAAAATGCGGGACAAGTGTAAACATTCTTTTGGATGGTAGCGCCAGCATGGAACGCTTATTGGCTCACCAAAAGCGCCTCTCTGGGCATCTGTCTACTATAAACGTAAGCACGCACTCATATGAAAAGCAAGGTGACAACTGACAGCTACACGCTTCATAGTTTCATAAAAAAATGTGCGCTCATAAATAAATATGCGTATAAGGATCTGCTAGTGTAATTTTTCAAGAACGTGGCATACAAATGTGCGTGAATGCGATGTCACGTATACATGGATCACACAATGAGGCTTTATCATGCATCAACACTTTAGTATGCGACTGCACGTTTGTAGACGGTGGCGACGTTTGCAGAGCACTTTGAGCTGCCTTGACTGCCCACGACGGCCACCGGAGACCGTGGTCCAGTCCATGGTGCAGTCCGTGGTCCGGTCTGTGGTGCAGTCCGTGGTCCGGTCCGCGGTCCCGTCGTCATACTTTCAATGGAGGAACTTTTTGAGAAGTTTTGGAATCTTTGAATGGTGACGAATGGCTAGCGAGGTGCCTATTGCCCGGTCAAACCGCCACTGCCCGGCATATATACAGTAATATGTATGTTACAGGCAAAGTGAAAACCCGGGCATTTTGCAAAATGCCTAGGCAGATTGCAAACTGCCTGACCCGCCAGTCATTTTGCAAAATGCCTAGGCAGTTTGCAAACTGCCTGACCCACCAGGCATTTTGCAAACTGCCTAGGCATTTTACAAAATGCCTGACCCGCCAGGCATTTTGCAAAATGCCTGAGTTTCCATATATTCCACCGTTTTTGTTGACTTCAGGCGTTGACCATATACGTTCCACTGAGCCTGAGCCCAAATACAGGTGTGTCACGAATACAGGTTGTCACGAAATTGTTGCGGGATATTGTACTTGTGTCCCGAAATTGATTGCTCGTAGTTGCGTCAGTGTCCTCCAGCACCTCGCTGACAAGTTATCAGCGGCCACGTGGTCTGTCCCTGCGGCACATGGTGAAGCTCAAAGAGGCCTATGTAGCCCATTATGCCCCAAACGAGAATCACCAGTGGATGCTTCACTGTCTCGACGGTGCAGCGCCTCTGCTGCTGTTGGCCCAGAACTGGTTGTCGGGATGGTTAGTAACTTAGAAAAGCTCTATGATCGCCTCATCACTGAAAAAGTCTGAATCTCTATAGTCCTGAATGGTCCAGATTTGGTTGGTCTTGGCGAAATCCAGCTGCATCACTTTTGGATGACGGTATAAATTCAGGGTTGCAGCCTGAGGTTTAGCGGCCTCAGCTTTATGTTAAGGTCTTCAGATACCGGGGGATGGCCGATTTAGATGTCGAGCACCCTCAGGGGCGCGGGAACTACTTTCCGACCGGGGGGGGCACACCATAATAGAGATCAACCTAGGGTACCCCCAAATCTAGTTTTCTCACCGGTTTTAGGCCACTCATTTTTCACCCCTCGGCTTTTTCAACAAAAAAAAGAAAACATTTGCAAAAAAAGTGTCGCATTCCGTCTCAAAGCTGTGGGGGCACCGCCCCCACGGCCCCCAGAGTTGGGGGGGCAAGCTGCCCCCACTGCCCCCCGGCTCCCGCGCCTATGAGCGCCCTGGTCCAGATGCCCTGGTGCCGAACCCGTTAAAATTACGCCCATTCAGCACTTAGAAGGGACATGGGAGGGACAACATAACAGACCGTGCCAACCGCGCATCAGTTTCGTGCTATCTGTAAACTACGTCTTGCGTCAATTCCGTCGAGATGGAACTACCGCTGAATGGACTTGAGCCACCGTCTCCGCAAGACCGTATATAGGCGTCTCCGTACCTTTCGTATATACGGAGTTGACAGTTGTACCCGTGTGTATAAAAGCTGCGATGTCCAGTATTCTGCTCTGGTGGGCTACTGTTCTGGCAGAGGCGATTGATAATGTAAACGTGTAACGATCGAATTTTCGTAATTTGATAGAGTATTCTTTCCTGATCAATATCCACCCACAGTATTTTCAAAAAGCCACCAAGGACTCTTAGAAACAGCGCAATTATTGCACCGAGCGCATGTCTACCAACGAAAACACGCCCGGTGCTCGGCACCCGACGGCCGCTGGGGCTCAGTGACCTGAACTCGGCGGCGCTACCCGGAGAACGCAGTGTCTTCTCACTTGGTGCGTATTGACAGCGATTAACATTTGTAAGCGCCAGTTACAAATGATACTTACCTATACATTACCGCTAGTGCGAGTTTGATGTCAGGCATTTTGCAAAATGCCTGGGAAAATATTTCAGGCAGTTTGCAAAATGCCTGGTGGGTCAGGCAGTTTGCAAACTGCCTAGGCATTTTGCAAAATGCCTGGCCGGTCAGGCATTTTGCAAATTGCCTAGGCATTTTGCAAAATGCCCGAGTTTTCACTTTGCCTGTAACATGTACACAGTACAGTACGCAGTATACAATTTGCACAGCAAAGAGCTTGGCCCCAATCAGTTTTTCATAGAATTAGGAAGTCGAGGTAAGTTCGTCAAGATTAGGTTAGGCTAGGTTATATGACGATCAACGTTACCGAACCGCGGCGGCACCGCGCCGGCTGAACCGCCAGCTCCGGGAATCGGGTGGTGCGGGCGCTCCACCGGTGCCTACCACACCACATGGCCGGGTTCAGGGTGGGGACCGTGACCGCTGCCGAGGCCAGCGTGGATCGATAGCGAGGGGAGCAGGGGGCGACACTCATGGTCGGTCAGAGCTGGGCGCAGCCGGGCGGGCTCTCTGCTGTAGGCCGCGAGCTGCTCCAACACCTGCCCGGTTGTGGTGCCCTGCCGGCTGCCCGGCTGCCCGGCTGACGGCTGTATTATACCGGGTGGCCCAAAAAAAACGTTCCGAACTTTGGAGGCCTATATCTCAAATTCGAGTGCAAATAACGAGCCAAAATTTTCATCAAGTTTGCGTCACTTCTTTGCGCAATGGTATGCCAAATTATAACACTGTACCAGCATTTTCAAGCCAGCAATCTTATGTTGAATTAAGTAAGACGTTTTTGCTTTTTTGCCGTTTTTGAACGGTAGTAATGATTGGCTTAGACGTACGTACGTACCATGTTAGAAAAAATAGAAAAATAGAACACGTGAATAATACCAGCACGTGTGCTGTTATTTTAAATATTTTTGTCCCACTTATGTGCCAAATATTCAAATGCTAAGCCAAAATTGCATTAATGGATGTCATTCATTTCAACACAAGTCCTGTTTCGAAGAGAAGGAGCGGCACGGTGCATGGGCTACTGCTGATCGCCCTCCCTTCAAGAAGATCAAATAGTAAATCGACCGAATAAGGAAAAAAGCTAGAGGGAATGTGTCACCCTGAGGCCTGAACCATCAATGAGGCTAGTTGCCAGTAGCAGTCATGGCTGCAGGCTGTGGTGCCGAGATGGAAGTGGCCCGTTCACTCACATTTTTAGTAAACATCTGAGCAAAAAAGTGATTTTTACATGGCATGCTAGAAACACGAACCGTTTAAAAAGTTATCGACCGAATAACATAAAAATCATACCATTTGCTGAAAATATATGCCGCATTGACTATTGGAAGTTTCAATCATCTTAGCGCCGCTGCAACTTGCAAGGCGCTGGCACAGCGGACTCACTTCCGGTGTTCACAGTCATTATAGCAGGCTGCGCCTTGTTCGTGTCGGCTCCTCTGCGGACAGTGTGTCCGTGTGCCGTCACGGGCCCCAGAGAGCCACCGCGAGACTATGTAGACGGCTGGCATCTGGTCGGGCGGTTCACCACTGTGCGAAGAGAGCATCTGAAAATGACCAAGAGGTAATTAATCAAAGTCTGTGACACACTAAAAATCACTAAGAAATAACCCACATCTGACATTTTACATGGTATGCCTGGTAATTCAGGTTTTCAAACCTACAATGCAACCATTAACGACACTTGACAATGAGACCAAACATCTTCTGTCCATGATAACTGATCAAGCATGCGACAGCACGATTGTAATTCACATGTCGTACAACCACAACGAACATAACAATTTTTATTACCTATAGCTTTCCCGCTCCCTACATCACGGATGAAGTGTGCACTACATATACTCACCCTGTTCTCAAAGACGGACTGATTTCCCTGCAACGACAACAGTTGAACCGACCGCTTGCTATGTAGAGCCAGTTCAAAAGCAATATCCTGAGGCAGCAGCTCAAAGGAGGGATAGACACTTGACCAACGCGGCAACGAGACTGGCCGCTGCGCTCAGAGGACGCGTCTGCCTGCACGCGGCCCATCTGATTGCTTTTCCAGGCTTTCTGGGCCACCGGATATGGTGCCCGAAGCGCCTTCTCAGATCGGTTGGGATAACAACGTAAATCACAAGCCTGTCTAAACATGGGATTCGAAACATGGGATGGGATTCGATTGGGCTATCCGTATCGCGTCCCAACCGATTAAGCATGCGGTCCGGAAATCCCGAGTCACCCCTACCGCCGGCCTCTGAGGTCCGGTATCGATTGGGACAACCCAAGCCTACCCAACCCGGTAGGGACAAGTCGGGACATCCGGAGCCTATCCTGACCGTCCCCAACCGCATCCCGGACGAATTGCTGGCTGGGGATTCGGCCCCCCCCCCCCTGAGATCTCGAGAACGAAGCAAGATAGCGACAAGCGGTAAACGGCATCGGATACGCACGGCCAAGATCTACAATTTTTACTAAGGTCATTTTCAGGTCAGGTCAAAGATGACGTCACAGGGGTCGAAAAAGTCAAAATGGCGGCACTAGATATGGAGAGAGTTTTTCTCGAATAACTTTCGAATTAGTCAAGATAGGAACAAACTAAGGGCATCATCGTGATCCTCTCGTCAATCCGCATCGAATGATATATATATATATATATATGTTGACCTCGAAAGGTCAAGGTCAAAGGTTGACCTCAGGTCACGTGACCTCGAGGTCATCATGTATATCATTCGATGCGTCTTGACGAGCTGAACACAATGAGACCATCCACGCGTCTGTATCTTGTTCCTGTACGGAGTTATTGGCCAAAAACCTTTGGTGACCTTTGATGACGTCACATGACCTCACAGCTGCCCAACAGCAAAACAGACCTCAAGGTAGTGAAGGTTGATCGTATATGAAGTCATGTATGGTATATGGGGCCATTCCGACCCGTTTTAGTGGTAAAAACAGGGAGTTGATTTTTCCCCCATTGACTTATAATGGGGAGGTCGCGAAATTGACCTGACCTTAGGTCACCGATATCAAAATTCCGAGATATACAAATTGCACATACTGGTACCCTAACTAAACCCTGAAGAGAAGAAATTGATCGGTCAAAAACTCTAGCTCTGGCGTGATTGCAAACTTTTCTGAGGTAGCGTCACCAAATCGCCTCTGGTGACCTGACCTGAGGTCAGATCAACTCAAAATTTTCAGACATGTTGCGTAGAAGCCTTTTAGGAAAAGTCAGAAAATTTGAGCTTCCTAGCTCAACGCGTTTGGGAGATATAACCAAAAAACCTCAGGGGGGGCTCCTGAGGCCCCCCCCGCCAGGAATAGGGTTAAGACCGCTTCACATACAAACGGTAAAGTCCTATCCACTTACGTGCCCATCGCGTTTACTGTATGTGAAGCGGTTTTTAGGTTAAAAATTCCGACATGTGACTATTTTTCTGTTGGTAAAACTGACCTCTGAACGAGATCTCAGCCGTTCCTACCTCGCCCTAAGCCGCTCCTACCTCGCCCTAAGCCACTCCTATCTCGTCCTCGACCGTCCCCATCCTCACCCTCGACCGTCCCCATCCTCACCCTCGACCGTCCCCATCCTCACCCTCGACCGTCCCTTCATCACCTTCTGCTGCCCCTACCCTGGATCGTCCCCACCCTCACTACCCTGCCCGCATTCCACCATTGAACCGTCCAACTTTGTTGGCTGTCCGTTCCCCGAAGGCGTCGGCTATGGCCTACCCGTCGAGCCCCGGCCCTTCTGTGTCGCCGGTCGCGTAGTTCTGCGAACGACTCTGACGGCACGGGCCCGCCAGCCGGCGCGTCGGCGAGGGACCACCGAACCACGTGCGCTGGGGAGCACTCGGTTCGTGGAACTGGGCGACATGCTGTGAGGGCGGCCCCTCCCTGCGTGCAGCTGTTGTATGGTGTGTAACGTGGCTGTAAAGGTGACCTCCTGGAACTCTGCTAGCGCCTTGGAGTAAGAATATCTGTGGTAAAATAAAAAAAGGTTTATGTTATGCCTCCAGGCTCCACTCCTACACCAACACTGCGCCTACCAATGGAGTCAAAAGTCGTATTGTCCGTGTCGACTAGCATGCAAGTCGAAGTAAATGCATAGGTATTTGTAGATTACTGCACAGTGGGTTGAGGATCCATTTTATTGAACGTATCACAAGAAAGTACCCTTACTTAAAACTTGTTTGCGCAACGTCGTTGAGCTGATGACATGCGTAACTGGACTGATTGCAAAATGCAAACACATATGCGTATTGCGCATTCGATCTTTTACTCAGTGTTACGTGTTACCGATAAACATTCTCATTCATTGTGTGCCTCGATCTGGATAATATTGGTCAACGGCGCACTTGACTCAGACATCACCGTCCGTCTTTTCGCCTGCATATAAACGCTAAGACGTATGTCATGATGCACCATACAGCCTTACATTTGCAAAAGCGGCTTTAATTCACACCCGCATTTTGTGGTCACGTTTTTGTGACCCTACCCATTGTGCAGAAGCGTAGCATCACGGAATACCTGGGTGCACGACTCGCGTGTACTTTAAACTTTTATGAGTATTCCTCGGAACGGCTTAAATCACAGCTGGAGAGGCCAACACCTCTCTCCTCCCCAGGGGAGGGGCTCCCCTCCCCTCCCCGGGACTTATCCCTTAGTCTCATGGCTTCAGCCTCCAGGCGTGTTCGGGGGGAGGCATTGAAGCAGATTCCACTGACTCTGCAGGAATGAAGCGCTCGTGATTCTATGTCGGCTAAGAGAAGAGCGCACTCAGATTTACGTGGTGTAATTTATGTGTTTATAAAGCTAGTGTCAGAAGTGTAATGCTGTTCTTTATGTACCTATACCAGGAATGAGGTAAATAAGTTTGAGTTTGATAAAAATTAGATGGAGCTGCCCATGCATGCAAATTGCAAGGCTATGACAAATTTATTTATGTGCACTGTATCAATAGAGCCACGTTTTGGTGTGTTTATACTTCGTAAAATGCAATCATATGTAATCATAGGCATGAAAAATGAAATGTTATTGCCTTGCCTATGGTGCACATACGAGTATAGGTACCTATGCACAAGTACATATATGCCGCCCCAAATGATGTTCAGCTGTGTTTAACTTGTGGATTGGACTGAGATGTGAACAGATACGCCACAGATCCATACGTCCAGCCAGCATGTGCAGCTATAGCCGGGGAATGTCCCACATGCTGGTGCTCCCTGTTGCTACGAGTAGCGGTTTCTGTCTGCCCCGAGGCCAAAAGTCACCATTATTGTTCACCGAATCACCGGAATTAATGAAGGCGTGTAACTTTTGGCTCGCCGGTGGACACCACAAGGGTTTCATTATGTTCAAGGTGACTCCCACTTGGAGCGATAATCACTGGTAATTCACTGATTTTTTATGTGACCTTCGCCGGATGCCGGCTGTCCCACCCTGTAAATGGCTAGGGTAGTTCGCGGCATATAGCGGTGGCATGCTGTAGTGTTTGGTACTACGCGGTGGTCTTGTTTATAATTATTGGTCCTATGTGTTTGATACTAGATATAATGTACTGATATGATGCTAATGTTAAAAAAAATTTACATTTTTACATTTTTAACATTGTGCCTATGGATGCTGCATGGAAAGAATCGACTTCAAACAACCTTCGCCCCCCCCCCCCAAAAAAAAAAAAACATCGGGTCGTGACGGAGTTCTTGTTTAAAGAAGTAAAAAGGGTCAAATGAACGTTCTTTTAGGATAAGGACAACATTATCCCACAAACATGTTTTTTTTAACCCTCGCATGTGTAGGGGGGGGGGTCGGATTGACCCCCTTTCCCCATGGTTTTTCGCGAATAACTCGCGTAAAAAGCGGCTGATCGCGACGAAACTTTCAGTACCATCGCATTGATCAATTTTACACCTACCCTGAAACTTTCATGACCCTGACCCAAATGACCTTTGACCTGTGACCTCTTTTCCGAGACCATGTTTGGCCGGAATCGCGATTCGGCGTACGTCGGCTCGCATTAGCCGCGCGTTTGCAAGCTTTTCGTGGTTTCAAACGTTCAAACATGTGATTTGATGCTGCTCCCATGCATTAGGGTGGGTGTCAAGGTCACCTGAAGGTCAGGTCAGGTCATTGACCTTTGGTGACCTCGGGTGACCTCTGTTCACTTTTTCGAGTTTTACATGTTTCTAGGCTAGTTTTTGGAGCTGAATTCGAATTTAACAACCATTTGAACATTTACGAAGTAGTTTTGGTGCCTTCGTAACATGTTACGAAGCTGTCAGAGGCGGTTGACACGTACTACGAATACCCGTCACGACGCCTACTGATTGACCTGACCTGACCTGACCCGACCTGGTCTAAATGCTTAAAGACATCATCTGTGATCAAAACTAACACGATATTCGTGATCAGTACCCCGAAAAACCCCTTAGCAGCCACACTTTACGACTTTCTAATAGGTCCCGATTTTCCCGACTTTGGGTCATTGACCTGACCTGGAAGGTCAACCAATGACCTAGGACCTTAAAATTGGGTATCATCGGCTTCCTCTCGTCACGGGCAACACGCTCGTTTTTTCCGCGAAGCTCTAGCTCGATCAGGGGCCAAACGGCAAGGGGGGGTCCAACCGACCCCCCCCCCCCCCTACACATTAGAAGCTGGAAAACGCCGCACACATGCAAGGGTTAAATTTAAATATAACATAACTCACCTCTTCTTTTTCGAACTATGCCGGGTAGGTATCCCTCAGTTTCTCGATCGATCTGCTCCGCCGTTCACGGTTGGCACCGACCTCCTGACCCCGGCGGGGAATGTCTGCTGGTCCATCAGTTCACCTCCCTGTTCTCCGCGGCGCATGCGATTGATAAAAGCTTCATCGACAATCACCGAGCTCTTCACAGATAACTTGCCCGTCCCATCCTTCGCTGCACGCCTTCCCCGCTCCTGCACTCTCCCGCACAATTTCACAATAGCCTCAACAATTCAACGTGAAGTACGCGAGTCACCGACCCTGAATAATGATAATACTAACCCATTTAAGATGGGTCTTACTAACGCGGATGCCAACGCATAAAACCAAAAATGCGTTCGTTAACCTTACGCCTTGCAGACGTGACAAACACGAGGAAAACACTGAAGTTTATTACAAAACCCATCATACGAAATCTCTGCCAACATGCAATTCAAGAGCCGGGTACGGGGCGCAATCCGTTAAACACAACACTAAAAGAGGTCCGTAAAAAAAAAAACAATGAAACACTCCCATAGATCGCAAACACTGCGCGAGATCGCTTAGTTTTTGAACCGCTTCCTACCGCGAGATCGGCGCACTGCAGCTCGAAGGGTGCTGGCTGCTGGTATTCTGGCTCAGTAGCGCGAGGGCATGGAAGACCATGGGCGCACTTTCTCCGTCGCCATCCTTGAGACTGCAGTTTCCAGAAAACGCACCAGTGTCTCCGAAACTTTACCTATGGACCGAAAACAATAAGCTGTTAAGAAATAAAGCCAAAACTTCAGAAGACATCGGCGAGGTGTGTTAAAGGGAATAGTTCACTTTCACGAAAATAGTTTTTTCAATGGATTTATGATTTTTTATGCTCAAAATGATCAGCAAAAAATAAAACCTTTTTATAAAAAAAAATATTTTCTATATTAATGAAGAAATACGATCGGCTTTGTATCGGATTTGGTGACAATCGGCGCAGCGCTTCTGGAGATAGGTATATCAAAAAAAAACTCGTGAAATAACCCGTCGTGAAAACGGCTAGTGTTTTTCTTTTTGCAAAGCATGCCGCGGTAAATTATGCAGATGGCATAATTATATTTTATATACTGACACTGTGATCGCAAGATACAGAAAGAAGTAAAAAAAATCTAGTAACTTTTTAGGAACCTGTTAAGATGAGCTATAGATCTCCGTACCTATCGAACAGGAGCAGGCAGACTTCACATTCTGAAGCCACCCGGCGGCGAGCATCCGGCGTCGATCGGGGCGGGCGTCTGCACCGGCACCAGCCCCGGCAGCAGTGCGATGGTATATCCAAAAGAAACTGTGAAAGGAGACTACAGTCGGTATATTTTAACGACACATTTTTGAAAAAACTACTTCCCTACCTTAATGTAAGTCCAACACAACCCAGAGGAACCCAGCGGATAAAATATTTACATAATATTTTCACGTATTTCATCATCAAAACTTTTCATAGAACAAAAGCATTGAATATCGTTAAATACGCATTCCATTATTAAAATAACACCTACAAAGCAAAAATCTTCACTATTTATAATTACCTATCTTTAGGGCACATCTCTCTTCGGAGATGTGCTCTCACATCTCCCTGATATCTCACGGTACCTTATATGCCTATTTCCTCGCGACACACAATTGCGCTTGTGGTCATTGATCAATAATAAATACTAATAAGGTAAGCATATGAACATACTTACTATTGGCCTCGGAATCCGAGTTTCAGTTTCTGCACACCAAGTCCATAAAATGCTGCACACGCGAGCGACGCACTTTCACCACCAAGCAACAGAATTCAACTGAAATAATGGCAGACGCGCGCGAAACGTGCGCGGCTGTGCCACATCGGCTCAACCAATCAGCGAGCTGGAAGCCTACTCACGGCTAGATTACTAACCACATACTCATGATCCTGAGCATAAATACCAAGCATCGATGAGTACTGCCTCACATCATCGCAGGAGCTACGAACAAACTAAGGCATCGTTGGTAAATACGTTAGTTTACCTGAGTATGGCATGAGTCTTATCCTGAATAAAAGGGTTAGTTTCCATGGGGTGGTAAAATTTTTTCTCAGTGTGCTATAAGATCTCTATGGTCCTGTATCCCTGCATTCCTGTTTAACCCGCGCCCCACTGGGGGGGCTATTTATAGCCCCCCCTCCCGTTTTTCTGCAATAACTTCCAAACCGCTTGACGGATCGACGCCAAACTTTCAGTACCTTCGGCTGCATCAATTTGACACCTTGTGTCAAAATTTGAACTTCGTAGCTACCATAGGTCGGCCGGAAATGACGTCAGAGTGACGTCATGTTCGTCCGATTTCGACGCAAAACATTGATCCACGGCAATCGCTCCCAAGAGCTCAGTTTTTAAGCTAGATCCAATTTCTTTGCATGAGAGAACTCAGAATTGATCGCGCTATCAAACTGCTATCTCGGATTTTCAAAATTTTGAAAATTTGGAAAATTTTATATAATAATATTCAAAATTTATATTTTTATATTTTTTTCAAAAAGTTTTTGATTTTTCGAAAAAAACCGGAATATATGTGACAGAACGCATGATTATGACTAACTCTAGCAAGTTTTAGCTAAATATCTTCAAAAATGGCCAAGTTATACGCATTATTGCAAATAATTCACAATTATTAATTTTTCAAATCAATTTTTCAGTACGTATTTGGCATCGTACACCAATATAAATGGCACCATCGTGTTCCTGAGCTCAAACTGCATCCAATAGACACCTTTTTTGTTGAAAAATTTCAACTTCAAAATTTGACCTTTTTTGACCTGAAAGTGACCTGACCTAAGCTAAATTCGACTCAAAATGACCTCGAATGACATAGACGACATCAAATTCGAAATCTATGGCCTAAATGGACCATAAAACATGTGTCACATGACCGACGCATGATATAATATTTTCGTGACCTGTGATGACCTGACCCTGACCTGAAAATCAAAGTACAAGTTTGATACCCTCAAGGTATCTAGAGCATCTGTTCACGAGTGTGGAAACCAAAAATGAGCCTGATCTGACTTGTAAGACGGCGGCCAGAGCCCAAAATGTGAACAAGCCAAAGTGCTAATAATTTTTACTTTGACCTGACCTGTGACGTCATCGGTGACCTCGAGGTCTATGAAATTAGGTTTCGCACGACAGTTTTTCCGGGGCTATCAGACGCCGTTTGAATTTTGACGATCGGCCCAGTAGTTTCGGAGTTAGGGGGGGGGGGCTATGAATAGCCCCCCCCCCAGTAGGGCGTGTTATACACAGACCCCAGTGGGGCGCGGGTTAAAATGCGGGACAAGTGTAAACATTCTTTTGGATGGTAGCGCCAGCATGGAACGCTTATTGGCTCACCAAAAGCGCCTCTCTGGGCATCTGTCTACTATAAACGTAAGCACGCACTCATATGAAAAGCAAGGTGACAACTGACAGCTACACGCTTCATAGTTTCATAAAAAAATGTGCGCTCATAAATAAATATGCGTATAAGGATCTGCTAGTGTAATTTTTCAAGAACGTGGCATACAAATGTGCGTGAATGCGATGTCACGTATACATGGATCACACAATGAGGCTTTATCATGCATCAACACTTTAGTATGCGACTGCACGTTTGTAGACGGTGGCGACGTTTGCAGAGCACTTTGAGCTGCCTTGACTGCCCACGACGGCCACCGGAGACCGTGGTCCAGTCCATGGTGCAGTCCGTGGTCCGGTCTGTGGTGCAGTCCGTGGTCCGGTCCGCGGTCCCGTCGTCATACTTTCAATGGAGGAACTTTTTGAGAAGTTTTGGAATCTTTGAATGGTGACGAATGGCTAGCGAGGTGCCTATTGCCCGGTCAAACCGCCACTGCCCGGCATATATACAGTAATATGTATGTTACAGGCAAAGTGAAAACCCGGGCATTTTGCAAAATGCCTAGGCAGATTGCAAACTGCCTGACCCGCCAGTCATTTTGCAAAATGCCTAGGCAGTTTGCAAACTGCCTGACCCACCAGGCATTTTGCAAACTGCCTAGGCATTTTACAAAATGCCTGACCCGCCAGGCATTTTGCAAAATGCCTGAGTTTCCATATATTCCACCGTTTTTGTTGACTTCAGGCGTTGACCATATACGTTCCACTGAGCCTGAGCCCAAATACAGGTGTGTCACGAATACAGGTTGTCACGAAATTGTTGCGGGATATTGTACTTGTGTCCCGAAATTGATTGCTCGTAGTTGCGTCAGTGTCCTCCAGCACCTCGCTGACAAGTTATCAGCGGCCACGTGGTCTGTCCCTGCGGCACATGGTGAAGCTCAAAGAGGCCTATGTAGCCCATTATGCCCCAAACGAGAATCACCAGTGGATGCTTCACTGTCTCGACGGTGCAGCGCCTCTGCTGCTGTTGGCCCAGAACTGGTTGTCGGGATGGTTAGTAACTTAGAAAAGCTCTATGATCGCCTCATCACTGAAAAAGTCTGAATCTCTATAGTCCTGAATGGTCCAGATTTGGTTGGTCTTGGCGAAATCCAGCTGCATCACTTTTGGATGACGGTATAAATTCAGGGTTGCAGCCTGAGGTTTAGCGGCCTCAGCTTTATGTTAAGGTCTTCAGATACCGGGGGATGGCCGATTTAGATGTCGAGCACCCTCAGGGGCGCGGGAACTACTTTCCGACCGGGGGGGCACACCATAATAGAGATCAACCTAGGGTACCCCCAAATCTAGTTTTCTCACCGGTTTTAGGCCACTCATTTTTCACCCCTCGGCTTTTTCAACAAAAAAAAGAAAACATTTGCAAAAAAAGTGTCGCATTCCGTCTCAAAGCTGTGGGGGCACCGCCCCCACGGCCCCCAGAGTTGGGGGGGCAAGCTGCCCCCACTGCCCCCCGGCTCCCGCGCCTATGAGCGCCCTGGTCCAGATGCCCTGGTGCCGAACCCGTTAAAATTACGCCCATTCAGCACTTAGAAGGGACATGGGAGGGACAACATAACAGACCGTGCCAACCGCGCATCAGTTTCGTGCTATCTGTAAACTACGTCTTGCGTCAATTCCGTCGAGATGGAACTACCGCTGAATGGACTTGAGCCACCGTCTCCGCAAGACCGTATATAGGCGTCTCCGTACCTTTCGTATATACGGAGTTGACAGTTGTACCCGTGTGTATAAAAGCTGCGATGTCCAGTATTCTGCTCTGGTGGGCTACTGTTCTGGCAGAGGCGATTGATAATGTAAACGTGTAACGATCGAATTTTCGTAATTTGATAGAGTATTCTTTCCTGATCAATATCCACCCACAGTATTTTCAAAAAGCCACCAAGGACTCTTAGAAACAGCGCAATTATTGCACCGAGCGCATGTCTACCAACGAAAACACGCCCGGTGCTCGGCACCCGACGGCCGCTGGGGCTCAGTGACCTGAACTCGGCGGCGCTACCCGGAGAACGCAGTGTCTTCTCACTTGGTGCGTATTGACAGCGATTAACATTTGTAAGCGCCAGTTACAAATGATACTTACCTATACATTACCGCTAGTGCGAGTTTGATGTCAGGCATTTTGCAAAATGCCTGGGAAAATATTTCAGGCAGTTTGCAAAATGCCTGGTGGGTCAGGCAGTTTGCAAACTGCCTAGGCATTTTGCAAAATGCCTGGCCGGTCAGGCATTTTGCAAATTGCCTAGGCATTTTGCAAAATGCCCGAGTTTTCACTTTGCCTGTAACATGTACACAGTACAGTACGCAGTATACAATTTGCACAGCAAAGAGCTTGGCCCCAATCAGTTTTTCATAGAATTAGGAAGTCGAGGTAAGTTCGTCAAGATTAGGTTAGGCTAGGTTATATGACGATCAACGTTACCGAACCGCGGCGGCACCGCGCCGGCTGAACCGCCAGCTCCGGGAATCGGGTGGTGCGGGCGCTCCACCGGTGCCTACCACACCACATGGCCGGGTTCAGGGTGGGGACCGTGACCGCTGCCGAGGCCAGCGTGGATCGATAGCGAGGGGAGCAGGGGGCGACACTCATGGTCGGTCAGAGCTGGGCGCAGCCGGGCGGGCTCTCTGCTGTAGGCCGCGAGCTGCTCCAACACCTGCCCGGTTGTGGTGCCCTGCCGGCTGCCCGGCTGCCCGGCTGACGGCTGTATTATACCGGGTGGCCCAAAAAAAACGTTCCGAACTTTGGAGGCCTATATCTCAAATTCGAGTGCAAATAACGAGCCAAAATTTTCATCAAGTTTGCGTCACTTCTTTGCGCAATGGTATGCCAAATTATAACACTGTACCAGCATTTTCAAGCCAGCAATCTTATGTTGAATTAAGTAAGACGTTTTTGCTTTTTTGCCGTTTTTGAACGGTAGTAATGATTGGCTTAGACGTACGTACGTACCATGTTAGAAAAAATAGAAAAATAGAACACGTGAATAATACCAGCACGTGTGCTGTTATTTTAAATATTTTTGTCCCACTTATGTGCCAAATATTCAAATGCTAAGCCAAAATTGCATTAATGGATGTCATTCATTTCAACACAAGTCCTGTTTCGAAGAGAAGGAGCGGCACGGTGCATGGGCTACTGCTGATCGCCCTCCCTTCAAGAAGATCAAATAGTAAATCGACCGAATAAGGAAAAAAGCTAGAGGGAATGTGTCACCCTGAGGCCTGAACCATCAATGAGGCTAGTTGCCAGTAGCAGTCATGGCTGCAGGCTGTGGTGCCGAGATGGAAGTGGCCCGTTCACTCACATTTTTAGTAAACATCTGAGCAAAAAAGTGATTTTTACATGGCATGCTAGAAACACGAACCGTTTAAAAAGTTATCGACCGAATAACATAAAAATCATACCATTTGCTGAAAATATATGCCGCATTGACTATTGGAAGTTTCAATGTTGTATCTTAAACACTTTCTGAGAAATATTGACTTAAAACTGGGAACGTTTTTTCTGGGCCACCCGGTATGTCCCGTCTGTGACCCAGTGCATCAGTGACACGTAGAGCCCTGAGCCATGCCACGGGCCATGACCTGCGGTTGCGATGCGCGGTATGTCAACAGCAGCAGGTGTCATATGACGCCCTCCTCGCCTCCATGAGTGCTCCAGAACCGGACAAAACTGACCGGAAGTGTCTATGAACATACCGGAAATGATCGTCTCCGAGCGTAAACATCAATGTCAAATGGACAATGGACGGAAAATAAATGGATTGATGATGGGCGGTGGAATGGAGGAAATGCGTTACTTGGTATTGGAAGGAATGCAGTGCGCGGCGGAACACCTTCGGGGGAGGGGGCACTGCCGACGTCCCATTCTTTCCATGCAACGCCCGATAGGGCTAAAATGTCAAAATCAAAGGGGGGCATGGTGCTCCGGTGCCCCTACCCCGTTCCGCCGCCTATGCCTCAATATCGCACAAACGTCCAAGTGTTTTAGGAAACATCAATCAAAGCTTTACCTATAACATCAGTGGATTTGCCCACGTATGTAAAAATATGTGTCATACAATCTCTAAGTGACTTTGTTTTATATCATTTGGTATCCTTTTCAGCGGAATGCTAAGAATAAAAGCATGTGTTTTTAGCAAGTTATGATTTGAGCAATCGTGAATCGTACCGTGGTCCGAAAGGGCAAGAAACACTCGACAGTGGCCGATGTGCTGCATGGGTGAAATCACTGAAGCGGATACAATGCTCTTTTTAGGAAACGGAACGCTCACAATGATGAGGTTTGCAAAATAAATGTAGGTACGGCAAATTTTTGCATCAACAGATTATGTACATACTCTATATTTTACTAACAAATGGCGACTAATGAGTCACTCGTCCTCTACCATAGGCGCGGGAGCCGGGGGGGGGGGCAGTGGGGGCAGCTTGCCCCCCCCCCCAACTCTGGGGCCGTGGGGGCGGTGCCCCTACAGCTTTGAGACGGAATACCACACTTTTTTTGCAAATGTTTTCTTTTTTTGTTGAAAAAGCCGAGGGGTGAAAAATAAGTGGCCTAAAACCGGTGAGAAAACTAGATTTGGGGGTACCCTAGGTTAATCTCTATTATGGTGTGCCCCCCCCAGTCGGAAAGTAGTTCCCGCGCCCCTGTCCTCTACAGTCGATATATGCCGTCTACCCGCGCGGCGGTCTGGCCTTGTTTCTGAGCGACCTGGGATCGGTGACCTGTTGACAGGAGACAGACGGATAGCGAGGACTGATGTGGGAACCGGAGCGCCCATCGCCGTCCTGTCCCCATTCCCGACTGCGAGGGGAGGCGCAGCCCGGGCCAGGAGGGCCAGCCGAGGCGGGAACGAACCAGCAGAATTCAAATCAACCGCCGGATATGGGTGCATGGAGCAAAAGAACTAGCGAGTGAGTCTACTAAGAAATATTATGCTAAAAAAAACGGATTATGATATTGGAACTCGATTACATTGATAGGCTTTGTAGCTTCAGGGTATAGTTTTTATGTTTCTCAGCCCTAAACATTGCATGATTACCTGCCGTTAACCTAAATTGCAATGCTTTGAATCACACGTTACATTCTAAAAACGAAAGTCTTCACAAGCAAGTTAATAACGAGTGTCTACCTATGTATCAAAGTCGTTACGACAGTAATGATGTGTCAGGCGTCCTTCGTCGAACCTCGCCAAGGTCTGGGCGGATAGAGAATCCTGTGAAGCTCTGCATCATTTGAGTAGCAAGGGGTAATTGCGATAATATGAAAGGAATGAGCGGAATTCCATCAGGTACGTTTAATTGCTGCCTTTGGAGTTCAATTGGGCCTGATTTATGTTGACGTATTCCCTCGTCGGAGCGCCTCTTCGTGTCGAAACTGCTGCAGTTCGTGCAGTTCCTGCCTGCAAGCTGTCGGTCCCGACCTCCAGACGCTGTGTGTAGGTACAGTTGCCGCGCAGCAGCGCCTCTAACGCGGGGAGGGGGCGCGTTGGCAGCGTGCGTGCAGCGTGTGTGTATGTGTGCGGGCTCCTGCCTTTGTTGCCATCCGCCGCCGGTCGGCCAGGCGTGGCTGGCAGACATTCCCGTCTGGATGTGTGCGCGCCGCCTGCCGGCCTGCAGAAATTAACGGCCTTATTTACCGTTACTGTTAGCGCCGTCCACCTGGCGTGCACGCAAACACCGATCGCTCAGCGGCGCGCGCGCTTTTTAACGCGCCGAGTCACTTCCGCTGCGCGCGCTGTGCCGGTTGCAGCGCAGGGTGATGCCATCTCCCCCGGCGCTCCCCAGCGGTGGACCGCCAATTTACGGCCCATAAAGCGGCGTTTGCGGCGCGGGAGCGGCGGCAGGTGTAACTCAGCGTCGCGTCCCACTCGGCGAACTGTTTGTTTGTGTGCCGACGTTCGTGAGTGGCAGCCATGCGCGGACGCCGCTGCCACTTGTGCGTCAGATTTGTCGATAGGGGGAGGCGGGTCGGTGCCGGCTATCCGCGGTGGACAACAAAGACTGCTCCCGTCGGTCCGGTCCCGTTACCCGTCCCCAGGATTTATAGGTGCGCCGTGCACCGCCGGCCAGGGGGACAATTAATTGGCTCTGTGAGTCACGTCAGATGTGCTGACAAAGGCGGTGGTTTCGGCGGGCACAGAACTGGGTCACACACCATCCCCTGAGGGCACACAGGGCAGGAGCGTCGGCTGGCCACAAAGACCCCGCGCGTACCCCTCGGGGGCTCCCCACGGACGCCTCTGACTGACCCTCTCCCCTGTCATGCGGCATCGATCGGGTATGACAGCGGCGTGGGGCAGATGGCTCCAGAGGATTCGCCAGGGCCCAGATTCCTCTCCTCCCTGCCTCTCTCTCTCTCTCTCTCTCTCTCTCTCTCTCTCTCTCTCTCTCTCTCTCTCTCTCTCTCTCTCTCTCTCTCTCTCTCTCTCTCTCTCTCTCTCTCTCTCTCTCTCTCTTATTCTCCCTCTCTCTCTCTCTCTCTCTCTCTCTCTCTCTCTCTCTCTCTCTCTCTCTCTCCTTCTCTTCCTCTCTCTCTCTCTCTCTCTCTCTCTCTCTCTCTCTCTCTCTCTCTCTCTCTCTACCACTCTTTCTCTTCCCTTTCCCTCCCCCTCTGTCCCTCCATTGCCTCGCCGCGCGCCGGCCCAGTTGATTTTGATGACGTTACGCTCATTTTCACACTCCAAGGTCCCCTGTCGCTGATGGATTTTCGAATGAACTAAAATTTTTCGGCTCCATTTCTTTAAAACAGCCTCGTCATGTTAGCTCAATCAAGCCGTAACTAATAAACTGTCCTTTCATGATGAGCTAACCTCAAATTTAATTTTGCTTCAGGTTAATTTTTTATGGAAGTGAAACCGACGTGACAAGGAACGAGTGAATAGTGAGTTGCAAAACAAAACAATATAGTCATACGACCGAACATTGCAATTGAAATCAAATGTGCTCTATCTCCTGCCAAAACATCGACATTTCCGCCTCCTGCATTTCTGTCTAATTCTAAAATGAAGCTCCAAGAAGTGGCATATACCTATTAATATATCCACTAGTCGATTGCCTGTTGAAAACGTTTAAAAATTTATCGGTTGAAGATAACTACACCTACAAAAACGGCACGCCTGCAGTCATTGCCATTTGTAAGAAAACTTTTTTGCATAGGTAACTTTTTATTAACATTTCAGCTAATATTAGCCATGTGGTGCATTGTTTAACTTTACACTGTAATATAGGCCTCAATATAATTGAGCTCAAGCGACATGGTATGTTTAGTCTCGATTGATTTTTTTCTGTGCCGAAATATGTAGCGGTAGGTACTCCCGTAGATGCTAACTGTCCATATTTATTTTCTCTGGACAATATTTAGCCACGGTTCAATCCAGGCAGCGCGGCAGGGTAAATAGGACCACCAAATTTTATGCAGGAAGCAAATCGGCAGCCCGGACTTCCGCACTGCCCGTTCCGTTCGATCCGACTCCCCTGTCCCTCTTATCAGGCATTTGTTCTCCCCCTGCCGTTTTGCGCAGTCCGCTGGGGGAGCACCCTCGCCCTCGCCCTTGGAAAGACATACTTGTGACCCACAGACCCCCTTCGCCCTTGAATTGTCCTCTGCTACCCTCGGGCGAGCGGCCGTGCAGGCGGCGTGGGCACCCTCCGGCGCCGCCAACTGCGCAAAAACAGCACCGCTATGTCTGCACTACCGCCTGGGTGTGTGTGCTTGTCTGTGTGTGTGCTCGTGTGTGTGTGTCGGGGTGCATGTCTGTTTGCTTCGTTTGCACTGCGGACGCAATCTTCCTTGCAACGATTGCAATCTTGACTATTATCCTGCATAATGCTCGTTATCGCCTTAATTAATTACTTGCCTCAGGAGATCAGGGGATCATCCGGAAGCTGTAAGTCAGTCTGTTCGATTAGGATTATATGCGGTAAGCCTTTGGGCACCTTCGGGTCACAACAGCGCACGCTGCATTTTCTCAACACAGCCTGAGCCGGGCTTCAGCAAGCTGCACGGTCATAAGGACGGGCGTTACCGATGGAGGTGCAGTGCGAGGGGTGAAGACGGGGGTGGAAGGGGCTGGGGAGGCCGTTTCCCTGTGTTGCGACACTAATGGACTTTGCGGAGCATTGTGCAATGAAAGATGACTTGTTTGTCCTGAGACATTTGTCAGGATCATGCCTGCAATAATGCGCCAACTGTATCCTAATCGATGATTGAAACCGACAAGGTTCAGCACGTAATGAGAAAAGATAAGTGAGAAAATTGACCGCTGAATGCTGTCCCTGACGACTGAAATATATTAAAATACGACGATAACCGTCTGTCTAAGGCAGCTCCGAGAGATGAGAGTGACAACCGGCAACCAAAGCCGGCAGGTTCTTACGAGCAGATATACAGGAACGATCGCCTTGTGAAAACGTGCCTGCGTATATTAACCCAATTATAAGAGGCTGCATAAGTGACACGTGAAAGGAACTACTCATTCATTTACTCCTTGTTCTATTTGAAAGTAGTTTAGTTACCTATGTTTAGCTTTTTTTTTGAATGACCATCTTGTCCACAAAACTACAAAATGCATACGTGAGAACGTTTAAAAGAAAATAACACGCTATTTTCGCTCTTATTTCAGAACCTGAAATATCTTTCTTTGCATCTATTTTCCTCGACATACGTTTATCACAGTGCCATTATTTTATTGTTGTAGATTAAGATCTGCCGAGAGCCACAGTCCACACCTGCACCTATTTTGTCGGGCGGCGCCGCTGACAGGTTCACGTCCCTCTGAAGTCGCTGTCGACACCGACGTCGGACGTGCCGGCGCATCTTCCTCACAAGTCCACCCACTGACTCATTGCACAGCGCGCAGTACACAGCCCAAAGTGCACAGTGCGCAATGCAAGCGTTACACAGCTGCAGGCGCGCATCGGTCGAGAACGCAGAGACGGAACGCCGCCTGCCGCTACTGGTGATACCGTTGTGATACCCTCCAGCACGTGGGCCACACTGGGTTATGGGTCGTTTGCGAACTGCCTGATGCAGGCTGTTCGGCAGTGCTGGTGTCATTCAGCACCGCCGTCAGCAGGCCGACCAGGCATCATTTTCACCACACAGCCCGACCGTGGGACGGCGCCGGCGGCTCTGAAAGAGACATCAGCCGGGAAGAAAGCGGTGGATATGGCGGAAATTTGACACGCGCCATTTATTTCGGCCATTTTTTACGTCTGGCCGAGCTGTCCAACTCGTCGGAAGTGCATTACGGGAATTTCCTTTGTTGCCGACCAGTGTGTTTACTCACAGAAATACAAATTTCCATTTCAATCCGCACGGTCTCGACGGCAAATAAGTCAAAAATGATTTAATGGTAGGAGACTACGCCCAAGAGAAGCAAAAGAACAACAACAAAAGCAGTAAAGCCATTAGGCTGGCGCAGACCTGTCAAGGGTGTCACGAACCCGGCCAAAATATTGCCTATTGGACAGATGGTGCGTCGCATGCTAACTCAGTGAATACCCAATGACTCAACCTTTTCCATTTCGCGCACTTCAAAGGATATGAATATATTTGAGAGAGACGTCACTAATGAAGAGTGGTGGCCAGAGCCACTGTCATTCGCACGTCACTCACCAATGCCAGAATAATTATTCCAATTTTTAGAGAAATCAGTTCAAAAATGTAGCAGTTTAACCCGCGCACCGACGTGGGGGGGGGGCGGATATCCGCCCCCCCTGAGGTTTTTCGCGAATAGCGGGAAAACCGCGGCGCGTAGCGCCGCGAAATTTGGTATGACTATTCCCTTATCAATTTTACACATGGTGTGCAAGTTTGAACCTCCTACCTTTCAAGGTCAGGTCACCAGGTCACTTTGAATGACCCAACCTCAAGTCACTTTTTTGCAACTTTGTCACCGTGCCAGAGCTACAGTAGATGTCGGAGGCCTTTGAAAGTCGCAGGATGTTATTAGGTCATTAGTAGCTACAATTTGTATATCTCGGAATTTTGATATCGGTGACCTAAGGTCAGGTCAATTTCGCGACCTCCCCATTATAAGTCAATGGGGGAAAAATCAACTCCCTGTTTTTACCACTAAAATGGGTCGGAATGGCCCCATATACCATACATGACTTCATATACGATCAACCTTCACTACCTTGAGGTCTGTTTTGCTGTTGGGCAGCTGTGAGGTCATGTGACGTCATCAAAGGTCACCAAAGGTTTTTGGCCAATAACTCCGTACAGGAACAAGATACAGACGCGTGGATGGTCTCATTGTGTTCAGCTCGTCAAGACGCATCGAATGATATACATGATGACCTCGAGGTCACGTGACCTGAGGTCAACCTTTGACCTTGACCTTTCGAGGTCAACATATATATCATTCGATGCGGATTGACGAGAGGATCACGATGATGCCCTTAGTTTGTTCCTATCTTGACTAATTCGAAAGTTATTCGAGAAAAACTCTCTCCATATTTAGCGCCGCCATTTTGACTTTTTCGACCCCTGTGACGTCATCTTTGACCTGACCTGAAAATGACCTTAGTAAAAATTGTAGATCTTGACCGTGCGTATCCGATGCCGTTTACCGCTTGTCGCTATCTTGCTTCGTTCTCGAGATCTCAGGGGGGGGCGGTCATCCGCCCCCCCCCCCGTCGGTACTAAGTTGGCGCAGACCCCCGTCGGTGCGCGGGTTAAATTTTCATAACGTCAAAGTAGGTACATAAAATTTTCCAAAAATATTTATTTATAATTTCTAGACCTCGTGTGGGAACAGACCATTCGATTTGTTGTGAAAAACTGCATCAAATAGACACCTGTTTTGGGCCTTAGCAACCAACTTCAAAATGGCCTGATGGCCCAACTTGGCCTGACTTTGGCCTGACCTCAGTGGCGGCGGAAGGTAATTTTGGATGGGGGTGCAGAGTTTTCTCAAAGGGCCCCTCTGGAAGTTTTGGGCCCCCCTTCAGTTTTTTTTGAGTGATTATTATTGATTTATGAAAAATGAAGATTTTGGAAAACTATTCCCATACACACAGGTTCTGTAAAAGGTTTGAAATTGCAGTGTACCTACCTGTCTCAAATAATGAAAGCATACCTAAAGAAGCAAATGCAGCTAGTTTTTTTATCGGCTAATCTTTTAGTCTAGCCACCACCCGCAGCGTCCAAACCACTTTTCTGGATCCGCAAAGGACCATTGAGGGTCCTACGAGACCGTTCCAAGAAGACCGTGTTTAGAAGTCCCTTGGAAACCGACCACATAGGGACTCCTCTAGAGACCTATACATGACTCCCCAGACTGAATGAGCCCTCCGATCAGGGTCGGTCCCTTGAAAGTTGCTGAAAGGTTTCAGAAGGCAGTATAGGCTCGAAAGTCTTTTGAGGGCTCTCAGAAACCGGCATCGGACCCAAAAAAGCCTGTATCGAGGCCCTCCAAAGCCGGGATGGAGGCCACAGGAGCCGATGTTTAGCCTAAAGAGCCGGTATGGAGGACTGAATAGAGGAAAGGGGTCTCAGTGGGGCCTTCAGAGGCACGCGTTTGAGCCCCAAAAGTATGTGTGGGGTCTTAGAGGCAGGTAGAACCCTGGGGTATGCACGGGGTCCCAGGAGCTCGCGTGTGAGCCCTAATATTCGGCTGGCGGCTACTAGAACCAGCATGGGGATTCTTAGAAGCCGCTTAGACCCACATTTCATGGGTCATGAGTCCCAAGAGTCGATGTAGTGTAGGGGCCATAAAAGCCGGTGTAGGGCCCATGGCCCCATAAGTTCCGACATTGAGACTCTCAGACGCCGGCGACGGGGCACCAAGAGCAGATAAAGTGCCTCAACAAGCCGACATGGGGCCTGAGAATCAGTGTAGAATTCCAGGAGCCTGCGTGAGCTCTCGGAGACCTTCGCATTTCGTAAGGTCCACAAAGGTCGCTGGATCCTCTGAATCTGAGCTCTGCGTGGCCCTCAGAGGCCAGCATGTCTCCTGGCACCTGCCTGCGTTGAGTTGAGACCCTCCGAGGCCGTCGTAGGGTTCTTCAGAGGCCAGTGTTGGCCCTTGAAACCTTCGTTAGGCCCTAGAAGCCGTCAAGAGGGCCCTCAGAGGTCAGCATGGCCCCTGGAGCCTGCCTGCGTCGAGGCCCTCAGAGGCCGTCGTGGGGCCCTCAGACGCCAGTGTGGGCCTTTGGAGCTTGCGTTTGGTATTAGAGACCATCGTGAGGGCCCAGAGAGGTCGTCGTCAGGGCCCTCAGCCCCTCAGGAACCGTCCTGGGTCCTCAGAAGTTGTTGTGAGGGCCTTTAGAAGCCTTCGAGAGGATCATCAGAGGTCGTCATGAGGGTCCTTGGTCATATTGAGGGTCTTCATGGGCCCTAAGATACCTTTGCAGGGCTCTCAGAGGCCTTGGTAAGACCGCTAGAGGCCATTGTTGTTAGGGCCCTCAATAGACCGTTGCAGAGCCCTCAGATGCCAGCATAGCCCCTGCAGCCTGGTTGTGTTGAGGCCCTCAGAGGCCGTCGCTGGGCCGTCTGAAGCCAAATGGGCCTTCAGACTTGAGTTGGGTCTAGGGCCGTCACAAGGACCCTCAGAGACCGTCGTAGAGTCCCTCAGGGGCCAGTGGGGCCCCTGGAGTCCTGTGGGACCCTCAGCGGTCGTCATGAGGGCCCTTAGTGGTCGTTATAGGGCCCCAGGGGACAGAGTTCGTCGTGAGAGCCCTCAGAGATCATCGTAAGGGCCCTCAGAAGCCGTCATAGGTGCCCTCAGAGGCCAGCGTGGCCCCTGGAGTCTCCTTGGGGCCCTGGAGTCTCTGTGGGACCCTCAGTAGTCGTCATGAGGGCCCTTAGTGGCCGTTGTAGGGCCCTAGGGGACAAAGCCCTCAGTTGGGAGCCCTCAGAGATCGTCATAAAATGGCCCTCTGAGGCCGTCGTGGGGGGGCCCTCAGATGCCGCGTGGAGCACCAAACGCGGCTCAGGACACTTCTAGCCGGTGTGGGGGCCCCAAAGACTAGCATGGGGCGCTCCTGACCATAATTGGACATACCGGATTATTCCACATCAGTGTTCGGTTCACGATCACTGGTTTTCAGGAGAAATGTATTGGATGGTGCGACGGGCCCCTTGTACGGATTTTGGGGGTGCAAAAAGATATGTTTGCACTCCCATGTTTTTCGATGGGGGTGCAGCTGCACCCCCTGCACCCCCTATTCCGCCGCCACTGCCTGACCTCGCCCTGAAAATCATCCAAATATAGTTCATAACACTAGTTGAGTATACTCGTTGAATTATTTGAACAAAATGACCCATAAAACATGTGTCGCACATGACTTATTCTATATTTCGTCTCTGGTGATCTGACCTGACCTTGACCTTCGCATGACATCGTATGTAACGCATTTTGTCAATTGGTAGCCTAAGAACACGTTTTGGGTAATCAACATCAGTCCATTCTTCGCCAACTGCGCTCCAAAGCCGATGATGCTGAAACTTGCAATTTGTACCCTTGACCTGAACCCTGACCGGCCTTACCTTGCCTCTGACCTACCAAAGCAAAACGACGGCTCTAAAGATCCGTCTTGCTGAGAGTTTTCGATTGTCATTTTCTCGTCTTTCTACAACCATCGGTTCGGAAGAATTTGTCGAACGAAAATTAATGTCATTAATCTCGGGGTCATCGATGAAGTCACAGTTCAGGTCAAAGATAAAATGTTTTGCCGTTCACGGGTGGTCTTATAAGAAATAGGCGCTATAAGATCGAGTAAAACGCATTTAATCGAAAATCAGCGATAGGGCGTCAATTGCCTAATACATATGTTGCTATTAGAGGTCACTGATAGAACCAGGTCAGGTCACAGAACAGGTCAGGTCACCAAGGGTCAGCACATGAACCCAATTTTACAATTTTACGGCCAATTTGCATTTCTTCTTACTCAATGGTGTTGGTTATAAGACCATCAGGAACAGTTTAGGTCACTTCCTGGTGGAGGTCAGGTCAATGTCAGGTCAAAAAGGTCAAATTTCAAAGTTGATATTTTTGCATAAAATGGTATTAATTCGATGCAACTCGTGACGGCGAGTCAAATGATGGTCTTCGTTTTGCGCTACGTCGTCTAAAATCGTAAAAATAGAGTTTTAATATTTGACGTCGTCAATTTTGAACATTTTTTTTCTGGTATAACTTGGCCAAAAAAGAGGCATCGATCTAAAATTTAGTACGTGAATAGACGTCGGTAGGGGCTATCACATATATTCCGTTTTTTTTTTCGAAAGTCGAAAAGTTTTTTTTTTGCTATTATATCAAAAAATACTATTTCTTTATTTTTGGGGTAAAAAACCGAGAATTTCAAACCGAGAATTTCGTGACAGCAGTTTAGTAGCCCTGGTAATTCTACACCTTTTATGTTCTAGACATTTTTTGTATCTTTAAAGCTATAGACCTGACAGCTCTTTTTTCATTTTTGGGCAATCTTTTTTGGGTCGAAAACGGCAGAGCATGACGTCACTCTGACGTCATTTGCGGCCACCTCATCATAGCCTTTGGAAAAATTTTGGTCACAATGTGTAGAGTTGTTGCCCGCGAGGGTACTGAGTTTGGTGAAGATCGGCGCAGCGGTTCTGGAGATATATTGAAAAGTCCGAAGGGGAGCAAAAAATAGCCCCCCCGGCCCCCACCCCACCACCACCACCACCAGGGCGCAGGTAAGATACCTAATGTGAGGTCATGGGATACCTACTTAGGTATTCTTATATGCCCAAATCCAATTATCATCGGTAATGTTAATTTTATCCAACTTACTTATTAGTTTATTATGCTTTTATCCAATTATATACTCAAAGAAACCATTAAATTATGTGTGTGTCGCAGTCTATCCCTCTTATGCAATAAGGAAGCAGTCTGGGTCTGAAATTTTCACAACATAAGCGGAAAAGATGCACGAACAGGTGTGCCAGAAGGCAGAAAACGGCGGCGCTCCGCGCCCCCGTTTTTGAGATATTTGCGAAAAACCGCAGGGGGGGGGGGGGGTGTTCAAACACCCCCGGCCCGGCGAGGGTTAAATGACCTTGATTTGGGCATGATCTAAATATTTGCTACGTAAATTCCGGTCCAATACAATACCATGTCTGGATACTAGAAAAAATAGTTATTCGTTACGCACCCGGCACCGTGGTCCGGGTCGACAGAAAGCCGTCCAACCGATGATGGCCTCCTGCCCTTTTTGAGAGCATATACCACCATACACCCGGTCGCTTCGCTGTTTCAAAAATAAGACCCTAGAGCAATTGCAACACAAGAAAAATGGCTGAGGTTTCGTCACTTGCAGACTGCAGGTGACGAGGGGAGAAGACGGTTTCTTTGTTCGCCGGCGACGGGCCGACCACGTGGCTCCGCGGCGGCTCCGACCGGCCACCGCGATCGATAGCGGGCGGGAGAGCTACCGCTCAAAGCTCTGCCTTTCCGCCCCCGTCCGGCAAATCGGACTTAGACCTGCCCGCATATCATCCTCAGTGCATCTTACCCGCCCCCCGAAGCGGACGGGCCCCACCCCTCTAGTAGTAAATTCATTTACCTTGCCGTAAAACAGCGGAGGAGCGTTCAAGGGCAAGTCTCACGTGGTCTGGCGTCAGCCAATCCGGTGGCGGTAACGCTGTTACGTCGAGTCGCGCATGGCAGCTCGCGCCAGACAGCGCCGCAGCTGAATCAAAACAGCGGAGCCGGCCGGCGAGGGTGCTAGTCGGATGTAGGAGGCGAAGGGGTGTGGAGGGTCTCGAAATGTGAAGAAAGAAGTGGAGACTGGTGGAACTTTGGCTGTGAAGTGTGATTGATTGTGTGAGAGCGAAGATGCCGCATAATCGTCGCCACCAAGCCCCAGTGGTTGCTGGTCAACAGAGACTGGACCCAGCCGCCATTGAAAACCAAAACTACGAATCGGTACTTTGCAGTGTGCCGAACGGCTGTCTGGCCCCTGATGTTGTCTTGAACCCTCAAGACAAGGATGGGGTCAGCAAGGTGCTCTGTAACAACGAACAATGTCCCTTTTCGGGCTACATGCACCGGCAGTGTTTTGACAACTGGGAAGATGGTGTGCTGGCATACCTCAAATCCTGTGGACGCGCTAGGTCGTGGTCTGAGAAGCAACGGCACCAAAACTTGTGGACTAAAAAAGGGTATGATCTGGCTTTCAAGGCTTGTGGGTGTCGTTGTGGCAGGGGGCATTTGAAGAAAGATCTCGACTGGACCAACTCTTCGAAGACAAATGACGAGGACAACACCAAGAGGAGGAAGAAGCATAACAAGAGCACGAAGCCCGTGCTGACCCTCACCATTCAGACGCCGGCCATCGGCTGTCACGGCAGGTCACGCGCGAACAGCCTGGGGTCGACGGGATCATCTCCCCCGTCCTCGGGCTGCGAGTCTCCTCACAGCCCTCAGCACTACCAGTCTGTGCGAAAACGGTCCAACCCAAAGAACGAGTTCTTAACGGAACGCCTTAGGTAAGATTGTCATGGTTTTAGACACCCATTTCTTGTGTACGACCGACCCCTCATTTTAACGTTTTCCAGAGTTTTATCATTAATTGTTGTCATTCGTGTTTCTCATCTTAATTGAATGCGCTCACCAGCCCTAATATATTGAGTATTACCAAAGCAAAGATCTTTGGCTTATCTTTTGCATGTTTGTTAACCTAAAGTACATTAACATACGATCACTGAAAAAAACGTATTCTATAACATGCTTTCTTCCACAGGCACAATTCTGGAGGCAATGGAATTTTCGCCCGCAGGACGGACTTCAGTTCCTTCAACATTCTACCGAAACACAAAATCAACTCCTATCATATCAAGGTGAGAATCGCAGTCATGTGCACCCTGCCTGCCGCAAGGCGATGGCTCGCCCAAAGGGCTTTAGTGTAACGCGAATAGCAGCTCTTGAAAAACAATAAACATTCGAAATCGAACTACAATTTTGACGGTTGGACGCCCGACGCCCGTGTTATCTCGTCCGTGCCCGCCCCCTTCCAAACGGCTGGGCCCTCAAGGCTATCGGTAATGAGTGAGGATGTAGATATGCCTATTGCATATGATCTGAGCTGGTTGTCACATGAAGCTTTTTTCAAAACAGTGGGACTGCATGAAGCTGGGTCAAAGCAAATGCGTGTTTTCAGTCCGGTGTGAGACGCCTTTGAATAGGTATGCATTAGTTTTTAAGTTCTGCGTCTGATTTTATAGCGCTTTGTTTTTCTTGTGCATTTGCACAAATGCATTATTTTTCATATTAAATCATCTCGTGCAGTTCAGTGTAAACAGATACACTGAATGCAGCCGCCCCCTCGGGGCACGCCGATGTTTTTTTTTGTACCGGGGATACGTTTGTAAGTAAACACGCGTTACGAACAGGGTTTCCCATTCGCTCAGCATTGTAATAAGCTTGTATTGCGAATTTGCCCTGCTTATGTATTCCTGGTCAATGACCATGGCTGCTGAAGCGATCCATAATATTGGCTCAAAAGTATTCGTAAAAGTATTCGTAAAAGTACTCGTATGCCTCAAATACGCGTTTGCATTGCGTGCCGTACAACTGTGAAGCGAAACTTCAATGAACAGCTGAATTGTGTTTTGAACACAGCACAATATTTGTGTCGTGTTTTCCTGTCACGGCTCCAGTTATCCGTCTCGGTCTGACGGGGCCCGCCGTGTCCGTGGCTCCGTCAGTTGGGCGGCGGGTTTCACTTTGTTCCGGGTGGCGGCCGCGGCGGCCCGGCGCGGCGGCCGCGCGCCAGCCGACCGCGCAGTTTGCCCTTGAGCCACGGCCAAGGTCAGGCCGGCGGCGGCCGCCGAATCGATAGGCGGCGTGGCGGCGAGCGTGGTCTGCCCCCGGTGGGAGGGATGGGGGAGGGGCGCCGTCGCTCGATAAACACACGCCGGGCGTACACAATAGTCAGGTGTGAATTACGGGCTGCGTCGTCAGTCCTGCGGCACTTCCCCTCGGGAAGGTAACGACAATTTTAGCGTTGAAGCATGTGAAAAAATATTCGGATGTTTTTCAGGGGTCCGTATCAAAGCGTCCAAAACCGCAGCACCCAAAGTACGCAACATCCAAAACCGCAGCGTCCAAAGTACGCAACGTCCAAAATACGTCCAAAATCGGGTTTATAGGGGGCATTCACAAAGTCCAAAACCGAAACATCCAAAACCGCAACGTCCAAAAACGTATCATCCAAAAAACGCAACATCCAAGGACGCAACATCCAAAGTACGTAACCTCCAAAACCACAACGTCCAAGGCACGCAACATCCAAAACCAACCTAACCTAACCTAACCTAACCTAATGATTTTTGCCTATCCCTAACCTAACCTAACCTAACCTAACCTAACCTACTGATTTTCGCCTACCGGGGATAAGGAAACCCAACCTAACCTAACCTTACCTAACCTAACCTAACCTTACCTAACCTAACCTAACCTAACCTACTGATTTATGCCTACCGGGGATAAGGAAACCTAACCTAACCTAACCTAGCCTAACCTAACCTAACCTAACCTAACCTACTGATTTATGCCTACCGGGGATAAGGAAACCTAACCTAACCTAACCTAGCCTAACCTAACCTAACCTAACGGTTTTGGATGTTGAGTACTTTGGATGTTGCGTACTTTGGACGTTGCGTACTTTGGATGATGCGTCCTTGGATGCTACGTTTTTGGATGATACGTTTTGGATGTTGCGGTTTTGGATGTTTCGGTTTTGGACGTTGTGAATGCTCCCTATATACCCGATTTTAGACGTATTTTGGAGGTTGCGTACTTTGGACGCTGCGGTTTTGGATGTTGCGTACTTTGGATGCTGCGGTTTTGGACGCTTTGATGGTCCCCCGCACGCAACATCCAAAACCAACCTAACCTAACCTAACCTAACCTAACCGAACCTAACCTAACCTACTGATTTTTGCCTATCCCTAACCCAACCTAACCTAACCTAACCTACTGATTTTTGCCTACCGGGGATAAGGAAACCCAATTTAACCTAACCTAACCTAACCTAACCTAACCTAACCTACTGATTTATGCCTACCGGGGATAAGGAAACCTAACCTAACCTAACCTAGCCTAACCTAACCTAACCTAACGGTTTTGGATGTTGCGTACTTTGGATGTTGCGTACTTTGGATGTTGCGTACTTTGGATGATGCGTCCTTGGATGTTGCGTTTTTGGATGATACGTTTTTGGACGTTGCGGTTTTGGATGTTTCGGTTTTGGACGTTGTGAATGCTCCCTATATACCCGATTTTGGACGTATTTTGGACGTTGCGTACTTTGGACGCTGCGGTTTTGGATGTTGCGTACTTTGGATGCTGCGGTTTTGAACGCTTTGATGGTCCCCCGTTTTTCAGGATTATCAACTGTCGAGTAAAACCAAAAATGCGCCTTTTTATGTTGTGCATTATTAGTTACTGCGCTATTTGGTATGGTTTGGCCCCTAGGAGTCATTAACAAGCTGTGAGGAATGCAGGAGCCAGGAAATGGTTATGTTTAAATTACAGTTACACGAGACAAATCGTTTTAATCGATCGTTTCATTGTTTATTTTATGTCCCAGCTGCCGTTCAGCTTGTTTACGGGTAGGTACTGGTAAGTTCTTCTGAATGCTTGAGACGAGGTGTTAGTATCACTGATGTTAGTTGTCGGACTTTCGTCCCCGTCTTGAGTTGAGATGTTAGTTTCAGAAGTACCACCACCCTCCGCAGGTCACTCACAAAGGTCAGACCGCCAACCACCAAGGAGCAAACAAAGAACTGCATATACGACATCCCGTGCAGCTGCGGCAGGTCATACAAGGGCGAGACTGGCCGCCCACTGGCGGTCAGGCTCGAAGAACACAGGAAGGCCACCATCCGAGGCGAAACACTGAAATCCGGTGTGGCGGAGCATGCATGGTCTGAAGGAGATCACAGACCTGCTTGGGATGATACCACCATCATCGACAAGGAGCCACACTGGAAAATCAGAAAAATCAAGGAAGCCGCACACATGGCGCTGGCTAGCAACCCCATCAGCAAGCCAAGCGTTGACATCAGCCCAATATGGCTCCCACTACTAAGGAAATCACAAAAACATCTGGGGGATAAATGACACCAAGTTTCCAGCTCCATAACGATGTCTGCCTCGATAGTGGAGTGGTTAGAACCGTGGACTATCACCGGGGAAACCCGAGTTCGATTCCCGCTGACTACAGGAGCTTTCGAACGGTATGACGCGTACGGCGCAACGCCACCAACATCCAGGTCCTTCTAAGGGCCAAAGAACACCTGACGACGGCCGGAGAAGTAACTGGCCGAAACGTTGTGAAACTAACATCTCAACTCAAGACGGGGACGAAAGTCCGACAACTAACATCAGAGGTACTGGTAAGGTCTTGGCCTTTGTTTATTTTATGCAGGGAATGCCTACTTTCTTGCTCGTTCGAGATCCTCGCCCGATATTAGGTAGGTATTTGGCTTGGATTAATCGTTTTCTTTTCCGAACAAAGCTTATGTTGGATTAATCGTTTTATTTTCCGAACAAAGCTAATGTTGGATTAATCGTTATCTTTTCCGAACAAAGATTATGTCACGACATGGGGTGATACGACGTACCAATGGTGTTAAGATGGTTGTTTTACGACAATTTGCCGACAATTCATAAACAAGGCAAATAACGAAATTTTAACACTGGAAATACGCGTTGTTAAACTGACCAGTCAGATCCCCAGTTGACTATATCAATCGCGAATCGCTCGTTTTCCTCGAAACTCGTCGCAATGAAATTGAGGGGCAAGGCATCGAGGGGTTCTCTGTTCCGAGCAACTTTTTTCCGGCAAGGGGTTGTGAAGAAAATTATTTACTCTGGCGAAAGATCATCTAGAAGGTTTCGCGATGTGTAGTAATCCATAAAATCAAATTTGACCCGACCCCTTTCCGGGTCCTGCGTTGTCTCCCGCCCTTCTGCCAGCCACTCGGTTTCGGCGCCGCCCCCTTGTCTGGCGTGTCCCGGAAGCGAGGCCGCTCGGCCGGCCGCCTTGGCAGTGACTCGCGCCGGCCGCCGCGCGCGCCCTCCGACGCCACCGTCAATGTCGACGGCGATCGATGACGGCCGCTTCCGGAAGAGTGGCGTCACGCCGCGAGGGACAGGGACACGCAGGGTGGCGAGGTAAAGGGCTGACCTCAGCCGAGGTCACCCGCGTGAGATGATCGCTGAGCCGTGGATGGCCCACTCGACCTCCTATCGTCCGCCCGGCGTCTCAGCGTTGAGCGGCCCGCGTGCCGCTCCGTCCCCTGTCTGGCGTGTCGGACTGGTCCCGTCCCGACCTCCGGCGTCTCCCCGACCGGTGTACGACGCACGCACGCAGTCGGGCCCGACGACCGACGCGGGGAAGCTCTTTGTGCCGCCACGGCGCGCTTTATGTGCCTTTGTGCGCCGACGGCGCGGCGGCCGCAGGAAATGTGCCCCATTTTCGGGCCGCCCCTTGAGACCGGAGCCCGCCACAGTGAAATGTGTCCGGTGCCGAACACGACGGCGGGGTCTCAGACGGGACGAGGGTGCGGCGCAGCGAAGGAGCGACGGATATCGGCCTACTTGTGGAAGCGATGTGCACTTACCGTAGCACAAGACCGACAGTTTTGGGATGGGGAAGAGGAGTTTTTTTTTCGTTCTTCCATGCTTGAAAATTTGGTAGCAAAATATAACCGTTGTTTTGGCTGTGTCGATAGTAAACATCAGATGCATATAACGCATTCTAAAAATTGAAATATGAGAAGTTGTTTGGCAATGTCCCCGACATAGCTTCAAATAACCAATAATAAACACACTCGACCTGGTTCTTGAGAACTTAGTTCGTGGAAGGTGACATCAACATTCAACACAAACACGGCTGCATGGCTGGGGGCCCGCTGCCGGGCTGCACCGGGTGTCCGTCCGGGCCAGCCCAGCCAGGACCTTTGTCTGACGTCCGGCCGTCTGGGCCGTCCGGGTCTAGCCAATCTGTGTCCGGCCGGACGCGGCGCCGGACGGTAGCCGTCCGGATGTAGAGGTCGTCCTCCATCCATTCCTGGATGACCTTTTTGCGTTGTTGACATTGCCCAATAGCCTGGCGAGGGACCAAGGTTGTTAGTGAGAGCGAGTCTCGGGCGCCCTAGCAACATCGTATTATTGTAACACCGAGTGTTTAGCTAGCGAGAGCCTCCAACCAAAACACGCACGTCGCTTCTGGGACCTGCTCGATATCGCATCTGCCAGCCACGACTAGCTTGGATAAATAGCATGCTGTAGTAAACACCTCGCACAGACTCCTATATATAAATTATAGTCTTGGACGGTGCTGGAGTGTGCGCTCGATTTGGCGTTGGCTCGGCTCCGACTTCAGTGCCGTTTCTGCCGGGCTGTCTATTGGTCCGGGCCAGCCGTGTGTTTAAACGCGGCGATAGCGCCGCTTTAAAGCGCCCCCGCGCGGCGCCAGAGGTCAGCTGAAGGTCGGCCCGCGGCGCAGTTGACTTGTTGCATGCCGGCCGTGCAGCGGCGGCGGTCGGCCGGCCGTGCTGACTGGGCTGCAGACGGTGGGGCGGGCCGGAGCGGCTGCCCACGACCCGGCCCGACCCGGCGGCCACCCGCCCCCACCGCCGTGCCGGCCCCGCCCCCTCCGCCCCGCGGCTGACGTCACCGCTTTGTTGTGGCGGGGGCGCCGCGCCGACTGGGAAGCGGCGCTCCGCCGGCGGCTCGCCGACTCCCCCGAGACAAATGGAGCGGCTCCACCCGGCTCCCAGACGGCCCCAGGGTGCTTAAACGTAATGGCTTCGTTCAGCGCCGGCAATTAAAACAGCGCGTGGCGATCAGCGGAAAGGGCTGCTTCTTCTTTGTCCCTCGTTTCCAGCACTCTGTCTTCTCTATCCTCTGTCTCTGCCTCTATGCGCGACGCGCCCCTTCCGTGTTGTTACCGAGTCGAAGGGCGCCCGATACAGCCATCTATTGGCCGTGCAGTGCCGCGTGCCGTGTCGCTGTTTGTAAACCACGGTCCTCCCGCCCGGACGGCTGGCTGCCGAGCTGGTCATCCAAATCGACCTCCGTCCTCCCCTCACCGGCCTCTTGCATCAGCCGTATCGTGTGGCGCGCATGACCGTGTCGGAACTGGCAGTGCAATCAATCCTGCTGCCGGATCTGCGCACTGACCGGCGGCGCAGGTGCGCCGCGCCGCCACATTTGGAGAACAACGCGGAACCGATGCCATTATCGGATCATGTCGGATCGAGCGGGAACTCTGTCAGTTGAGGAATGCTATTGAGACAGTATGGGCAGATTCAGGGATTTCTTTATGCATTTGCTATTCAAATATGATGACACTTCTTATCGAAGAGGCCAGCGTCTGGCTCGCCTCGCTCTAACCCGATCTGAGCTGTCCACTTTTGAGAGGCCCGCTTCTCTTTTATGTCGTAGCCGGCCTGTCCTGAATCTCAATCGACCGGACCTCGGACCCGCTGTTCTTTGTGATCTGATCTGCTGTGGCCGGCTGTGATCTCACCTGACCCGCTGTGGCCCGCTGTGACCCGCTGTGACCTGTTGTGAGTGTGACCCGTTGTGACCTGTTCTGACCTGTTGCGACCTGTCTATTCCCCAGATGGAGGACGAGGGCTCGCAGGGGAACGACGACACGCGCTGTTTCCTGCTGTCGTCCCTGGCGTCGGCGCGCATGTGCCGCACCTTCTGCGTGGTCTGTGGCGACGCGCTGACCGTGTACGACCGCTACCCCATCATCGACGGCACGTTCTTCATCGGGCCGCGGCAGCACTCGCGCGCCTCCGTCCAGGTAGGCCCCGCCCCGCCCTGTTGGTCTCGGCCCTTCACTGCATGGCCCTGACTTCCCCCTGTCCCTTCGCGTACTACCCTTCCCGAGGATCTGGGTGGGTCCATGGGACCCTGTGCCACCCCTCCCCGTCATAGGTCCTGCACTTCCAATAGTGAAAGTGGTTCTCGGTTCTCGTTTAGTGCTGAATTTCCATTGTTCGGGATTTTAACTGCTGGTTTTTTTTCGATAACCACTCTAGTTTAGAAAAGGTATGGGCACGAGGCAAAAAACGGGACGTGTAATTTGACGGGTCATGTGTCGGGCGTTGACTGTGACGTAATGACGAACGAAATTGGGATGTGAACGCAATTTCGTTATAAAGCATGAGGTATTATTTCGCCCCGCAGAAAAAAAATACAACACCTATAGTTAGTATACAATCCAGCGACGTATTTAGAAAATCGCGAAGGGGGGGGCCAAGGGTTTGGAGGGCGCCACCTCACCCAAGGAGGGCGCCATACGGTCGCGAGATAAAAAAATCGCTCAATGGGGGTTGGGGGGTTGGGAGGCGTTTTTTACCATGCCACCAGTTTTTTTTTTGCGTAACCTCGTATAGGTCGTGCTGCATTGATTTTGCATCGTGTGTATTCATTATACTCCAGGTCACAAAAGGTCAAGTGTTCTTGAAATGCTGCGCCGAAGGCGCGCGAAATTTTTGAAAACAACCTTTTCCTCCGCTTTTTAGGCACGCCTTTTATACGATCACTGTTCAAAGCTCCTCTCGCTCTTTTACCAAATTTGAAGGTGTAAAAAATACCTAAGGTTTGGTCGGGCCGCTGCCACACAAACTGTACAGAAAGCTTGGCTCATGGGTGTCGATGTATAAAAGTTTATTGGCGGTGGCATATCTACGCACCAGATCACCGTATCGGATTGATACCGGAGCGCGAGATGCGTAAACATCATCCAAATTACCTCAGACCAGCCTTCATAGCCTTCTCACAGATGCATACACACAGTGTACCCACATAACCAGTTTCAATCACCGAAACTTCAGATGCCTGCTGTTGCGCCCGAACCTGTTGACAATACTTAATCGTAATCCATATAGATGCCATGATGCACGTAAAGTAGGATCAATCCGTTAAGACCAAAGACGTGTTTTATGCATCGTAGAGCGTAGATAGTTTTGGTAGGTATAGATACTTCATTCATTGTGCTGAATGCACGTTCATTTGTGGCAGTTTTCACAGGCAAGACATCAACTATGTGCAATAGAACGACTAAGTTGAAAAACATGCCAAAGGAGTAAATAAATGATAGGAGGGCAGCGATCAACGGATGTTGCCAATAGGTAGAAGGGCTGCGATCCACAGGAGGGCACTAATAGGTAGAAGAGCCCCGATCAACATCCCGAGTTTCGACAGTAGGGCACCGATAGGTAGGAAGTTGGCGAGCAGCAGGAGGGCGCCAATGGATAGAAGGGCAGCGATCAACAGGAGGGCACCAATAGGTAGGAGGGCGCCGATCAACAATCAACAGGAGGGCGCCACCAGGTAAGAGGGTGGCGAGGAACAGGAGAGCACCAATAGGAGGGTGGCGATCAACAAGAGGTCGCCAATAGGTGGGAGGGCGGTCATCAACTGGAAGTCGCCAATGAGCGGAAGGGTGACGATTAAAATGGGGGTGGCAATGGTGAGGAGGGCGCCTTTGCTCAAGAGGATGACACGAACAGGAGGGCGTCTGTGCGGAGGGCGCTGGTCAACAGGAAGGTGCCAGTGGATAGGAGGGCGGTGATCAACAGGAGGGTGCCAGTGGTTAGGAGGGCGGCGATCTACACGAGGGCCCCAATAGGAGAAGGGCCCCGATTAACATTCAACAGGAAGGACTAGGGAACCAATAGGTAGGAGGGCGGCACTGAACAAGAGGGTGCCAAAAGGGAGAAAGGCGGCCTTCAAAATTTCACATGAGGGCTCAATAGGTAGGAGAGCGCCAATAATTATGAGGACGCCGATCAGCAGAAGGGCGGCAATGTGTAGCAGGGTGGCGACCTACAGGAGGGCGCCTTCGGGTGAGAGGGCGTTTATTTACAGGACAGCGGCTTACATAGGCGACCACCGTTACGCTTAGAGAGCTACAGCCTACAAATGTGGTTGGAGGGCGCCCGAGGGAGCCCTCCAACCGTATTTGGAGGGCGTATTTGGAATGGGCGTCCTCCGAGGGCGCCCTCCATCCGTATTTTCCCTGTAAACACATTCGCGATTGGAGGGCGCCCTCCAGTCGCGATTGTTTTTCGATTCGATTATATCACAATTGCATTTGCGATTGGAGGGCGCCTTCGGCGCCCTCCAATCGCAAAGGGCGCCTTCGGCGCCCAAGGGGGGGGCCATGGCCCAGTGGCCCCCCCCTGCCTACGCCCCTGATACAATCAAACAATCCTCATCAAACCACCCTCATCTACAACTAGCAGGATACACGAGCACATTCACACACAGAACGCATAAACGCTCGTCACACGATTGTATGCATCTGCCGACATATAATAGGATACACTCAATCCACTCGAGTGTTTTGGTCAGTGTTTTGATCCGCGATCCACTTTTGCTAAGGACATGTGTCACTTGGCTCCTGTCAGAACTCGTTTATCCGACCTTTGGAGCTCGACTTGACAGTCACGTGCGCCGGTAGCCGCGGCACGTGAGCTGCCGGTCCGCCGGGCGGCCACGTCACGTGCAGCGGCGCCGGGCAAGGGGCAGTCGGTCCACAACACGTGTGTTTTGACTGCCCATTGCCCAGTGCCCGCGTTGTCGGCGGCTCCGGCCGTTGCGGCGGCCTTGGCAGCCATCCTGCAGTGCTCACACCGCGCTTCGTCCGTTGCTGCTCGTCTGCGCTGTGCACAATTGCACAGAGGCTGTGCACATCGGTGCGCCGTGCACAGGAAGGCCCGTGCACGCTGCGATAGCGAGTGGCTGTGCACACTCGAGCACGCCTCTCCATGGCGCTATTCTTCGTGCGCGCACACGGTGCATAATGATAGGATTGATGGGCCCGCACACCCATAATGATACGCGCTGCGGCTGCTAGTGCCCCCAGGCTGACGGCTTCAGGGCCAACGTCAAGGCTGAGCCGGCCGGCCCACGGCCCGGCGCTCAGTTGGCGCCAGCGCTGCTGATCCCCCCACTCAGAGCTCTCTGGGGCACCCTAGCAACCGCTGCGACACGGAGCCTGCGCAACGAACACTAAAACACTCGGCGTGTCTATAAATAGTGGGCACTAGCCGTGTTTGGCCATGGAGAGGGATGGGGCCGGTGACGGAGGCCGGCGGGCTGAGCCATCTGCGCTCTTGGCTGGCCCGAGGCTCGGGTGCCGCCCCTGGGGCCCCGTTGTGTCAACAGGCGGCGGACGGCGGCGGACGGCCACGGCCGGTCGCCGAGGGTCAGCACCAGAGCAGATCGGTCGCTCTGGCTCAGCAGACTGTGGGCCGACTGCTGAATTGCGTTGTTCGATATCGCTAGAGCGATACCAGCCATTGCACTGCCGTGTTTACTGAATTAGGTCGAGCCGGTCAGGCGCGCTTCGCAAGCATAATCTGACAGTCGTGACCACTTGTTTATAAACAGCCGCCCTCGGTGGCGTATCTGACTTCCCGGGCTGTTTTCGAAGCGCATTTGGTATCGCCCAGCCTCCAACCGTCGGACAACCGTCGGAGACGCTATTGACCAGTTCTATCTTGTGCAGGTGTGCTATCAGAACTGCTGCTGTTGACTTGGCGGGCACGTATCGGTCGTATGTAGTTCCAAACATGTCCCCTGCAGCAGCGGCCACTGCCGCTGGTCCGTTTCGTCATGCGGTTAGCTCGTCGGTCGGCTCGCATTTCCTGAACGTCAGACGTCTCTTGCAGAGGGGGGAGGGGGACCTCGCGTTACTGCCTCGCCACACGTCGCCACAATGTTCTAGTTCTACTACGCAGTGCGGTGGGGGCGGCCGGCGGGCCTGGCGTGGCGGCCGGCGCCGCGAGCTGCGGCTGACCTTGAACAGACCGGTTAGTGAGCAGCAGCTGCCGCCGAGCCGAGAGGGAGGGAGCGGGTTCCAGAGCCGGCTGGACGGACGGGAGGGCCGCCGGCTGAGCGCTGGCTGCTCCACATCTGCAGCGGGCCGAGCGGGCAGCCGGTTTGTTTTGGCAGCCGGACTGGGACAGATGCGAATGCCGGGCGCTCGGTGGGCGCCGTGCACGGGGCATGACTGTCCGCTGTATAGATCATTTGGTAGAACATCCCGGTGACAAGAGCCCGAGCCCGTGCTATCTTAGCGCTCGATTCAAGAGATCATTGTCGGGTATGGTCCAGTCAGCCAAGTTTCACTTATTGAGATCGCGGTGTCCGGTTATGTGTGAACTTCGGCTTCTATTTACCAGTGAACCAGATTGGTACCGATCGGGCGAAGGAGCTCAGGGCTTTTGCAACAAGTTCTGCTTAGCGTGGGATCTGACTTCAATTTGTCTATCAAATACCTTTCTAATTTAATTAGAATGCTTTTAAAACCTGTGGATTCATGCGCCACTGTGGTGCTTCCCCTAGCCCTGTTTAACAGTCACCCGGTAGAAGCAGGCTGTAGATCTCCGATCCGGAGCGCTCAATGACTTCTAAGGCGTAGGCCGTGAGCCTTCCGCGTTTGGCCGGAGCCCGCTGCAGCACCCCGGCCGTTCGATGATGGTGGCTGAGTTCCTGGAACTGCCGAGCTGTGCGGCTCAGTTCCTGGAAGTGCCGAGCTGCGCGCCGGACCAAACCGGGGTGGACGGCTCCGTCCCCGGAGTGGGCTGGCTTTGTCAGTGGGCCACGGCCCGGCCGCCACGGCCGCCTCCCACGGTCGATCGCCAAGCCCATGGTCGTTCTCAGAAGCCGGATTTATTTTCGTCAAGGTCATGCAACCCACGGCGCTGTACTCTGACAAGCCGGACATGTTCAACACATTGCCGTACTGACATCACAAAGTCGGTCACGTTTTACACAATACTATACATCACCGCCACCACACAATGTCGTGACTATGTGCGTGTTTGCAGTCGCCAGTCATGTCCACACTCCACTCAGCACGCGGTATGTCTGCCTGTCGCAGTTTTGTGTACCGCCCCAGAGTTGCCTCCCCCAAATGCCCTCCCGCCCCCTAGTCGCACACCGATCTCCCCATCTGACCTTTGACCTGTGACCTGTCTCAGGTGCGGTACGACAACCGTGTGCAGTACCTGTCGGCCGTGTGCATGGGCTGTCTGGAGGGCTGGACGGTGCGGCTGCGCTGCCGCCGCTGCCACCAGCCCTGGGACGGATCCCACCTCATCCTGGGCACCATGTACACGTTCGACATCTTCGCCGCCACGCCGTGCTGCTCCGAGAGGCTGAAGGTGAGCAGGCCGTAGAGAACAGAGCTTCTTGCACCAAAATACCTAGCTAGGAAGAATGGGCAAATAATATTCTTAGTAAACTTGCCTACGGCGGCAAATTATCTAATGTGCCAACTTCCTAATGCAATCCTTCAGCTTCTCGGTATAATTTCTAGGTAAATTGTCTGATTTTTTTTTTGTAGTGCGCCGAGAAATCTTCGTAAATCACTATCTATTTAGTTACCTAAGTATTTTTGTGCAAGAAGTATTTTTATGTAGAGGTCAGTCGCTAAACCGGGTAGGGTTGCGAGGGGGTGGGTCTTTGGTCCGCTACTGTTTGAAATGACGGGCTGACGGGTGTTGCTGTGAAGGTCGGGTTTGCGACCTCGGTGACGGGTGTTCAGTTTTGCCGCGGCATTAAATGTCAGAAGTATGATTCACGGCGGGACTAGTGTGGGCTGAACCGTGCAACTATTTGGGGTGTGGTGGCACCGGCTGTGGTGTTTGCACGTCGGTCAAATTCACACGTGGTTGCAGTTTGTGAGATGTGATCAGTCGTAAATGTCGCGTTCACCGAGAGGATTTTTTTTTTAATTAATGAAGCCCTTCTTTACTTGTATTCCCAGTAAATAATAATGTTATGAAGCTAATGATGTTATGAACTAAAATTTCTAAATATTTTTGTTCATCAGAGCGAAACTGATGAATCGTTTGGTAATGCGTTACATGCCACTCTTAATCAGGGCACTCACCCAACATAATTGACGCTATTGCCCTGGAAAATTGCGATCTAAAACAGGAAATGACTGTGCAAAATTATTCCCATTTTGTGGTCATTTTTCACTGCGGCTGGGTCGGTGGGCCGGTGCCGCCGCGTGCTGCCGCCGCTCTGGCGTTGTGAAACGGTCTCTCGCCGCCCTGTGAGGCCGCCACGTGTCGCCGGGGGCCGGCAAACCATCAGTGACGCCAGCCGCGCCGGCCGGGGGTCACTTTCCCCTGCCCCGAGCGGCGCCCATCTAGGGACGGGCCCTCCTCATCTGCTGCCCTTTCTAACGCTCGAGGCCGTGTGAGGTGTCGTTGCCCTCCGGTTGCGGTCAGTGACGCTATCATCCTTGGCTTTCGGTTTTGTTCTTTGTCTCTTCTCTACGAAGGCATATCTTCGAGCTTTTTGTTTTGCCGTTCTGCTGACAATGGCACGGCGCTGTTGGGTCTGGCGGTCGGACGTCGCGCCGCTGCCAGTCGACTGCCACTTTGTCACGGTCATGGCCGGCGGGCGGCTGCGGGCGGGAGCGGCACGTCTGACCTGGATGGGGAGGTCGGTGCCCGGCCTAACTCAAACTGCCCGGCGTGGCTGCCCCGCCGGCCCTCCTGGCACGCCGGCTGCCGAGTGCCGGCGTTCCGGCGCGTTACAGTCACATTAGCAGTAGATTGGATGGCGCGGGCGGCGCGCCGGGGCTCCCTGTGACCGCCGACCGCCGCCGATGGTCCTCTTTGTGTCGGTCTGTGCGCCACTGCTCCCGGGCCGCGGTCGGAGAGGTTGGGCCCGACCTGAGCTCCTTGGCGACCGATCAGTGCCGGTCCAGCCCCCTGTCAGTCACAGCCTTTGCCGGTGTGTGACACCGTGGAAAAGTCCTCAGCAGCTCAGGCGCCTGCAGTAAGCCGTCTTTTCATATGCATAGAGCGGGGCAGCGTTCCTGGCAGCGGTTCCTCGCTTCAATACGATCACCCTGGGGCGATCTCTGTGTCTGACCCGTGGCTGGCCCGTCCCAGTGGCCGGTCAGTGTCACCAATACCTCCCCGCGGTCAGTGGCGGGGCCGAGAGGCACGTCTGTCGGGCCGCCGCCGGCGGGGTCGGCCGACCGACCGGCATCGACCGCAGCTGCCGGCGCCGGTTGCGTCATGCCGTGACGTGCATGGCGCGCAGGCGCAGGCCAACGACCCGTTAGTGGGTCACCGTCGCTTTTTAGCAGCGGCCGCCGGCCGAGCGGGCGCACCGACCGCCCAAGGCCACCGGGCCGGCCGGCCGGCGCCGCGTGCGGCCGAGGGCCGAGGGAGGTAGGCGCAGCGGCCCGCCGAGCGATCCAGGCCGACGGAGTGGGATCGGACTCGGACCGAGAGCTCCAGAGCTCTGTAGCTCGACATTCCGACAGAGAGCTCGACAGGCAATGAGATGATGCTGCCACATCACACATGGCTTTTGCGTTTAACTGACAACCCCCTCTACACTCAAACTAAATCTTAGCTCCCTAGCTACTGTACAAACCAATGTAAAACAAAACAAATATCAGTCCTTAAACGCTCCTGAATTACGAAACTACTGGTCCGTATCACTTTTCCCTTTTATCGCTCTTTATTTGGGTCCGGTCCTATACCTATGCTCACTGAATTGCGTCCTCTCCGCCGAGCCGAGTGTTCGTGATAGTGATCTACACACCTGCCACCTGTACGCCCCCCCCCCTCTGATCGTGGCACCACTGCTAATCCGTGCGCTGACACCCCCTGTTCAGGTGACTACTGCGCAGCGCTGTTTCGAGTGTTTTTTCTCCTGTTTTTGGTCCTGGGTCGATGTCCTAAGGCTTAGTCTCTCCACGTTTGGCCAAGTGTCCGATAGAGAAGTGGAGATCCCTTATCGGCCGGTTTGGCAATAAGCTGGCACGCCTGTCGAAGTGCTGTGCTCTCATACGGAGAGTAAACACGAGATGTGTGCGCTACGGGGGGTGGGGTAATGATAATGCTCTCTGAGAGGGCCTGTGTGCTAAACGCGCTCAGACAGGTGATCTGCGGTTCTGCCCATGTACCCCATGCAGGCTGGCGTCATTGGGCCGTCAGGTGGAGTCTCGTGACGATTCCGGTGTCTCACCTTTGTTTTGAGCACGACAAACCGATCGAATTTCCTTTCAGCATGTTTTATTGAACAGTGTAACTGTTGTTTTGCTGTACCAGTATCCCAACTGTTGTCTAGATGTAACCGATGCCTCTGTTGTGTCGTGTTTCAGTCCGCTAAAACAGATCTCCGTCCTCTATGTTTCAGTGTAACAAGTGCGACATGTTTCAGACGACGTGCGACGTGTTTCGCTAAAACACATCCTCTGCCCTCTGTGTGTTTTAGTGTAACGAGTGCGACAGCCCGGTGATCGCGCCTGACCAGCGGCTCAACTTCTACTCCGACTACAGCCACATGGTCAGCTGTCCGTTCTGCACGGCCCTGGAGAACCACTTCGTCAAGGCGCTCTCCTTCTACCAGCGCGTGCCGCCGACAGCGTAATGTTGGCCTCACCACTAGGCGGCAATGGGTGGGGACGGGGACTCGAGTCCCGGCCAGGTGGCTCACTGGACCGGTGGGGCGGCCCGCGGCGGCCGGCGGCCGACCGAGCAGGCACCGCCCGCCGCCCGGCGCGCCGCCCGCCACAGGCAACACATGACCTGACCTGACCGGCGGTTTTCTATGTTTTGATACCTAGCGTAGCAGCGTCGCGGGCGCCGGCGCGGACCGGCCCGGCGGCGCGGGACTGTCTGACCCCCCTCCAGCCGGCCACCCGCTCGGGACTCACTAGATGATTTTGGTTTAGCCTGTGTTTGCCTAGTCTCGCGTTATGTTTGCGTTTGCCGTTTGCGTTGGGTGAGCCAGCTGAAGGTGAGGGCGCTCAGAGCTGACCGTGCCCAGGGCCAGTATTTTTGTACATAGGGCGCTTGTTCGTGTGTGTGTGTGTGGCTTACCGGGGGAGCGGGGGAGGGAGGGGTACTTTTCTACCGACTACATTGTAGGCTGAGTGGCGCGTCGGACGCTGTCGGACACCGGTCCCTCGGCGGGCCATACTGAGCTGTCTGACAGAGCCGTCGGCCGCCGAGGGGCCGCGCTAACCGCCCACCGCAGTCCGGCCTCCGCCGCCGAGTCTCAACAGGCGCCCACCCCACCAGCGACCCCGCCCCCGACCCCACCGGCTGACCGCCGCGAAGGCTTGTGCACTGCGCCGTCCACCTGGCCGGTAACCCCACCACCCTTCTTGTTTATCCCGTCTCCGCCGTGTCTCAGTTTCTCCAGCTCTTGTCCTTTGTTCCACCCTTTCCCATGTCCCTGTCTCCTTCCCTCGTCCCTTGTCGAGCGTCACCTTGTTCCGTTCTCTAGCCCTAGCCCCCCCGTCTCTGCGCTGTTTTCTTTTCGCCTGTCTCCTGTCCCCTGTCCTGTCTGCTGGCGTCGGCACCGGGCCGGCACCCAGTACAAATACCGTGTGAGAGGACGGCGTGCGCTGACCGGCTGTGACGCTGGCCGCCGACCAGAGCCGGCGGCCGGCCCGCCGTCCGGTGCCGCCGCCCGCGCCCGGCCGCGCCACAGAGGACCCACCGGCCGCGGCGCCGGGCGCGGGCCCAGCAGACGGGACAGCCTCCACTCCAGTCCAGTCCCAGTCCCGGCCACCAGATCTCGACCCGTCCGACAGCCTCTGGTCCCCAGAGGCCCCTGTCCACCGTCCGACCTGACAGACCGCCGACAGGCCTGTCAGCGACTGTCACCTGCTGTCACCTGTCGCTGGCGAACCGCACCGACCGCCGCACCTGACCCGACTCCCACCGTCCCCCGCCCGCCTCCGCCCCGCCGAACTCGACGTATCAGCTGTGTCTGAGCGGCAGGCTGCGCACCGCCAGTCGGGCCATTCCCGCATGAGAACACTGTCTGACTGAGTGCTCCACCTTGTGTCTTGTGTGTGCGCGTGGCTGGTTCCCGCTTGTCTGTGTATCTGTGTTTGGTACAGAGTGGGTGGAGCTCGCCTGGTGTGTGCCGCCTGTCCGCCTCGCTGTGGCAGTTTAGCTTGTACTGCTCTGTTCGTCATCTCTGTGTTCAGTGTCCCGATGGGTGTTGTGTTGCTTATAATCACGTGGCTGTATGTAGTGTAATTTCGTCGTGGTGTAATGCATAACGTGTCCATACTCGTGTATTGTGTGTTTGCCGTCAATCGCCTGTGTTTTGCGTAGTGTATTTCGTCCGTGCTGATATGTATCAAGCGCTGTGCCTCGCCGCGCGCCTGTGTAGCCTCCAGTGACAGTGTGCCCTGTGCTGAATCGACGTTGTGTGCCTTGTCCCGTTCACCATAGCGTTCCACAGTGTGAGTGTGTCGTGTGACAAAACCGTACCTGATAGGTGTAAGGGTGCGGCGGGCCGCGCACTACGTGTTGCTGTGTCCTGACGTACCTGACGGCGGGCCGGCGGAGGGCGGGGGCGGTCGGGCGGCGCCTCCGGCCGCCCCCGCCCACAGAGCCGACCCGCCCGGTGGCGGCTGTGAGTAGCCGGTAAGGTAGTGCGCGGAGACGCCATCGACGACCGGGGATGGGCGCGGCGGCCTGGCGAAACGTCTTTCTACCCTTGCTGTGTGCGTGCGCTGTGGGAGTGGATGTGTGGGTGTAAATAGAACAGCAGGCGTGGTCTTGCGCACGCCGAATTTCCACGCCGCCGCCCCCGTCCCCGATCACGATATTAGATCGGTAAAAAATAACAAAAAAAAAAAGAGAAATAATAATCCAGGCAAATTAATGAATGGAAAGCTGTGCATGCGTCCGTATTTTTGTATAACAAATGACACGATAACAGGGAATGTTGAAAACCTCTGCCGCAGTGCGAATCGCCTCGGCAGTTAAGAATAAAAAAATAAACCCATAACATGACGACACAAAAAATCCAGCACTTCTTCTCATCAAGCAAGAAGCCGTGTATGTATGAGTTACTCTAGTTCACAAACAGGGAACAGATTTTAGTCAGAAATTCTAATCTGGCCGCTCGCTGTGGAGTGGTTGCCTAGTCTCCCCGTCTGGCGGTACCTTCTTTCCGGCCTTCGGGACGTTGTCGTGGAGAGTGTCAGAAGAGCGTCTGTGGTGCGTCCTGAGATCGCCTTCGACCTCGCCGGCCGGCGGCGCCCGGGCGGAGTCCGCGCGGGCGCCGCCGCGCCGGCCGGTCGGACTGATGCCGCGTGCCTCCGAGGTGACTGTTCGGAGCCGGGCCGCCTGCCGCGCCAACCGCCGGCAGCCGGCCCGACGTGCCGTCCAGTCGCCCGAAATTGCCGTACTCTCGACTGATGTGCCTCTGATCGGGAGTGTCCTGTGACCGGCCCCGGCAGCCCGTCCACTCCGGGAAGTCACCTGCCGGGTGCCCAAGTACAACACGCTGTCATTGCAAGTGTTTGGTGTCCCCGATTCTGAGATAGCGCCGCTGCCGGCCGCCGATGCGGGGCCGGCGCGCGCGCCTGTACATAAGTCCAGCTGAGAGCGCCGGCCGGCGGCCCGCGCTGTCGTGGCGGCTGATGTGTAAGCGAGAGAGCGCGTCCGGCGCCGTGGGGGGAGCAGGTCCCGCTGACGGGGACGGAGAGCGAGTACAACATCCTGAAGCAGTACAAGTGGTGAGCGGAGCCCGCCGGCCGGCGCCGGTAACAATAGTGCTAGTCTAGTCGGCCGGGCGCGTCCCGGCCGCACCACGTGACCGCCCGCCCGTCCGGCCAGCGTTCCACGGGCGCTGTCACGTGACCCGGGCCGAGGCCGTGACGATGGCGGCGAACTCGATACTCGAGATTTGTCAATTCCAGTCGCACCAGCTCCATGGGCTGCCTTGACTTCCAATGAGGAACGTTCTCTTTGGAAATCAAGACATCGTATGGAAACCGACACGTGATATCTTCTCCCGGCAAGATCGATTGATTAAGGCCCATAAAAAGCTACTTCTCATTCTGGGGAAAAGGCCACCCTACTCACAATCCAAGACATCTCGATGGAAATAAGGACAGTAAGGGTTACCAAGCGGTCTGCTCTTTTTCTCATTTCGGAAGGTGTTCAGTGGTCGCTTTTGAGTGAGCAGAAAAAGACAAATCAGTCAAACACTTCACCAAGCTTCGAAACTTTAGGGCCAGTGTAACTATATGATGTTTGTTCGAGAGTGCTTGTTTTGGTTTGGTTGAAGAGCGCTTGTTTCAGTTTGCTTCAGAGGGATTCTCGTCTATTTGTGTGTGCGGCCGCCCCGGTTGAACATCCGGGGTCGCTGCGTCCATTTCTGGCCTCGAGAGTCTCCAGCGCAGCGCTGACCGTGGGTCGTCATGGCAACGCCGCCAAGGCTATCGATTCGGGCCGCTCATGGTCGGCGGCCGCGTGGGCCGGTCGAACTCCCTCGGGCTGCTCGGCTCCCGGCTCTCCCGCCGCCGGGTGAGCCGAGAGAGTTGGACCGGCACCCGCCGCGCCGGCCTGCACCCACTTCGCTATCATTGGGGGCGGCCTGCACCCACGCGCTGACACTGGGGCGGCCTGCACCCACCGTGCTGCCCGTCGGGCGCGGCCGACACCGTTCAGGCCTATCGCTGCCGCCCGCACCCGGCGGGAGCCTCGTCCCCGAGACGGACTGTTACCAAATGGGGCGCTCCGGCCGTGGGCTGGCCCTGGCGTGCTGTAGCTGAGTATGGCCGTGCTGTCGCCACGGTCGGTGAACGTGAGGTCTCTGTGTGTGCCGTGTATGTGATCGTGTGTAAGCGAGGAAAGCAGGCCGGTTGGCGCGCGCTGACCGCTCTCGAGCGGAGCGCGCTCGACGTGCGGCGACCGGCGCGCGGCTGGTCACTAGCCATACATACGTGTAGCGAGGAGCGGAGAGGGCGAGGGCGAGCCTTGTGGCCGCCCCAAGTCGGGCTGTGAGCGGTAGGGTGTAGTAGGCGCGGCCGCCGGTGGCTTGACCCCGGCAGGCTCGCGGTGGGGGGTTGTGAGGGGTGTTCTGAGGGAGGGCAGGGTAGGGTCTCGGCGCTGCGGCGGCGGTGGCGTGTGCGGCTTGGCGGTCTCCGGCTGCCCTGCCCCCGCCCAGCCGCCACCGCCGCGCCGACACCGGTCAGTTTCCGTTTGTATCGGCCTGCGTTCAGGTGATGTCACCCGTCAGCCGTGTTTGTTTCCTGACCTCAGTCGTGTGAGTGTCCTTAGTGAATGTCCTGTCCTGTCCAATGTGCCGTCTCCAGCGGCCGGTGCCGGCTGTGATTAGTGTTAAGAAGTGGCGCCCGGTGGGGACACAAGGTCTCTTGTCTGGTGGGGTTGTGGTTGTGGCGGCTGGTCTCCGAAATGCGCCTGTCCAATTCGAACGGCTATAATCTGCTGTAAGGCTGTGGTGTGGTGTTTCGCTTTGCGCTCGCGGTGTGTGTGTGCGTGTGTATGTGCTGGGCTGTGACACTCGGCGGTTAGTCTTGTGGGGCGCCGTCCGTTGTCATCGCTAACCGCTGACAGCGTTCGTCGTAAGATATAATCCAATGGTGCATTTCCACGCCCGTTGGGGCTTCTCGTCTCGTGGCCCGCAATGTCGTCCCTGCTGGCCTGATCCTCATTTTCCGCGTTCGGTGCTCCTCTGGCCAGCCGCATACCATCCAGATCTGAAGTCGGGCCGCCCGAAAGACGCCAGTGGTTTTATTCATTCCTCAGGTTTGCTTAGTTCTCCATTTGGAAATGATCTCCTTCGTGTCCTTCTCTGGCCTGACTTCAAATCTCGATGTCAGTTACCGGTGCAGATCCGTTTTCGTGCGATAATTGGTGCCGGCGAAACCCGGATTTGTTCTCAGTTACCCTAGATATGTTCCGGTGCACTCTTGCTGTACGCTAGGATGGGACGCAGCTGTAGTGCTCGGTACACCTCGCTCCGCCTCGCTTCATCCCCTTCCCCCCGAAAAATCACCGTCTTCCCCGTAGTGTGTAGTTGGGACACGTGCATTTCTTGCTTCCGTACCTGCGCGTGGCTGACTTGCGGCGGCGCTGTGCTTCCACGCTGAACTGTGCCTGCGCCGCATTGGAGGGCTGTGGCAGCGCCGCTCTGGAGAGCTGCGTGAGCGCTGCATTGAAGGGCTGTGACGATGGCGGATCGCGGGCCGATCGATGTCATAGAAATACCTCACAGAGCCCACTCCTCACCAGTAACACCTTGCACTAATCCCAGCTTTTCTGTCGCGCAAATAGACCGCGTTTGCCTTTTCTCTCAGCTGGCTTTGTGAAGTATTTCTGTGTTCATGCCTTATGCTGTCGGCGACCCGCGCTCCGCCTTTGGAGGGGTGACTTGATGGGAAGGGAGGCATCATTTGGCTGTGGCCTGGCGCAGGCCGCTCGGCCGACCAGGACACGCAAAGTGCGCCTGTCTGAGGAAGGTGTGGTCGAGGGTACCGTGTGTGTGACTGGGGGAGTGTGACTGGGAGCTGAGAGTTTGGCTAAGGATTTTTGTTTGAGCAGCTGTTTGGCTGATGGGTCTTCGGGTGTGACTGAGGGGGTAATGTCTGAGGGGTCCGTGCATGTGACTGAAGGGGTTGTGTCAGGGGGTGCGCGGGTGTGTCTGACGGGGTCGTGTCTGAGCGGCTCGTGCCGCCGCGCTGCCGGCGCCGTGACGGCGGCTGTCTTCCTGGCCGGTCGGGCCGTGTTCGGGTGTCTGGGTCCAATGGCGTGCGAGGAGCGCGACCGCGAGGTAACGGCGCGCGCGCGCGCGCCGCGGCTCACCGGGGCGCCGTAGACGGCCGGCCTCCGAGCGCCGGCCCGCTAGTTAGGCTGTGCCCTGGATTCTCACCGGTGGTCGAAAACTTCGGATGCACAGTCGTACTCAGGTTTACAGAAATCGCCTCAGGAGTTGATTCAAATTCAAAATTTCGACTCAGGTGTTGGCGGCGAGACGGCGGCGCGCCCCGGTCCGGTCCCGTGCCGGCGCCGGGGCCGCCCGCCGTCAGCCTCCTCACAAGTCCCTCTCAGGCCCCTGCCCCTACCCGCGGCCGACCCAGCGGGCGGCGTGCTTCCGTGGCCGTGCCGCGCGCTCCCGCCGGCCGTGTCCGCGTCCGTGTCCGTGTCCGCGTGTGTCCCCGTTCGTGTCTCCGTGTCCGGCGCTCCGCCCGTGTCCGAGGCCAACCCCCGGCGGCCGGGCCGTTTTGCGTTGCGCTGTGACTTGTGTGTCGATTTTTGTAGTGCTTGGTTCTAGCGTGTGTTTGTGTGAGTGGTTCCGAGTTGTGTGTCGGTGTCTGGGTTCTGACTGACGTAGGCATATTTGTATTGTGTAGTTTGCTGTTCGAATGTGATTGCGTGTCTCGTTGTGTTAACCAGTGTCAACCATAGCCGAAACCGCTGTGATTAGGTTAAGTTAGTTTCGTCCAGTGCCATTGTAATACGCACAAAACACTACAAAAATATTGATCTACGATAGCCTCTGTGCCGCCCTGCGAAGGGCGATCAGTGTCCATGATCCGTACCGTACCTGAAGTACCTGCCATTACCCTCCCCCCCCCCCCCCCCCCAACGTCGCCTGTTGAGACTCGGCGTCGTGGCCGGCGCGGGCCGACGGGACCGCCGCCGCCGCCGCCGCCGCGCTGGAGCGCTGCCAAGTGTTTGCCGCCGAACAGCCGGCTCACCTCTATTCGACCTTGACTTTGGGCGGCGGTGCGGCGGTCCCGGCGAGGCGGCCCGCCGCCGACTGCGTCGTACCATGGCGCCGACGCGACGTTCGGAACGGCGCGCTGCTGCCGGCGCAGGCGCCGCAGCCGCCGGCTTCACCAGACTATTTTGGGCTGCATGCTTTTTCATAGAAACACTCTGAAAAGAACGCAAAGCGAGTGAAAATCGATGCGGAAACCTGTTGTATTTTTGTGGCGCTCGTGTTTCGGGTAGGTTGTGTGGTAGGTGGCCGCTTGTGCGGGCGGCGGGCGCGCCGGCGCCGTCCCCTTTCTATGTGTGTGTGTGTGTGTGTGTATGTGTGTCAGTGCTCACTAGAAGCAGCGGCGGGCGCGCCGAACGGCCAGGCCTGCCGACGGCCGGCCGCCGCGCCGCAGCCCCGGGTACTTTAAAGCGAGTACAAACGTGCCGGCGCCAGAGCGTGTACCTGAGTGGGGGCGCGGCCGCCGCCCGGCGCGGCGCCGGACGCCGCCGAGCGGCCGGCGCCGCGCCGCTCCGGTCAGCCGAGGTCAGACGAGGTCACCGGATCGGCGGCCGCTCCCACACCGGCCACGGCGCGGCCGCCCGGCCGGCGACCGCGCCAGCCGCCTCCATTGTGCCGGCGCAGCGCGCTATTTTGGATAAGGAGGGCCACCGAATGGGGGCGCCGTGTCTGCTCTGTATAGGTCTTGTGCCGCCCGATCCCGGACCGCTCGATGGGGGCTCCCACATTAGATTTTCGGCCAGGGTGCACCGGAGCTGGCGTCCCGCTGGTCTGCCCCTCCGGTGCTCCTGGCCCGTCAGGCAGGCTGGTTTCCGCCGCCACATCCCTTCGGGCTAACACTGGATGTACTAGATGTAGCATTAGGTAGTTTTCGGCTAATGTCTGTCGTGCCGGCGCCAGCTGAGAGGGCGGCGGGCCGTTTTGTGTTCGGCCCGCTCGGCACGTCTCTCCGCTGTTCCCTCCGGTCCCGCCGCGTCTGCTCTCTGTTCGTCGCCGGTCCGTCTATGGTCTCAATCTCTGTGCTGCGTTTAGCGCCGTCCCTCGCGCGTCTTTGGGCTAGGTTGTCTCTGGTTTTGTCGACCCGCGACGCCGCGATACAGGCTCTCTGTTCTGTACCCGTTTACCAGCGGAGGCCGATTGGGGGTCGCCGAGCCTACGTCGGACTGACAACGCTTCGGTGGCGGGTGCACGCGCGTTTGTCTCACCATAGCTTTGCTTATCGGCAATGTCGTTTACTGCGCCTCCCGCTGGTGTTGCATATATATTGGACGACTGAATAAAGCAGCAAAACGCCCACCGTGCCTTTGTCATGGGCGTTGGCCTTGGGTATGAATGGGGCTGATTGGAATATGTGCGGACTGGAAAGAATACGAGATTGGACAGTGAAACGTTCCACCACTGTATTTTTATCGTAGAAACTACGAACATGAAGCACCACAACAGTGTGAGTGAAGTCTTAGCACAGAACACAACATTGACGGATAGCTACGCTCGGCAAAAGCGCATGTGGCTCCAAACAAGTAACAGTCATATGATCTGTATACCTAACTGATAAGTTAGGTATATGATCATTAGTAGATATTATGCAGATCATATAACGTTGAATGTTATTAGATTCAAGATCGCTTTCAACAACGACATTTCGTCCACGAGTTTCAATGGAATTAATTAGTGAATAAACAATTCTAACGACGTAAAAAGAAGCAAATAGTGAAATAATTACTTGTGGACCATCATCCCGTCATTATGTGGAATCATCACCTCTCGGCAGAACAATGTCGATTGCCAGTGTGCACCCCCCCCTCTCCCCCTGAACAGTGTCATGGGTCACTTTGCCCCCCCCCCCCCCCGCTCCCCCTGAGTTGCAGCATTGGTGTGCACTGTGCAATCCCCCCCGCTTCCCCTGAATTGCAGCATTGGTGTGCACTGTGCAACCCCCCCCCCCCCCCACGCACACACCGACTCGCTCGCGGAGCATGGTCGGTGGGTCGCAGCGCTGCTCATCAGTCGGTCTCGCCTGCTGGCTGCCAGTTGGCCGCCGCCGGTTCCGGGTTCCTGGCTCATGATTCAGCCATAGCTCGGCTAGCTAGAATCGGCTAGCTCCAGTACGGCCTATGATCTCTTTTAGATGCATGTATTCAGTTGTCAATAATGATCCGCAGACTGGCTGAATGGTCTCGTGCCAGTGGCGGACACTGATATGCAGAGCAGGGCGCTTCAGTTCGCCTTTCACTGGCCAGTCTAAGACGTAGGAGCTCCAAAAACGGCTCGACCACACTATGGAGCGCTCCATAGTTGGCCGCTGGGGCCTTCCCAGCCGCACCCCTATCCTGATGCTCCAGCCCGTCCGTACCCTTCTCCGAGCTCCTGTTCTCTGTCTTCGACGGCCGACCGCCCGGGGCAAGGTCCTCAGCTCCGCCTCAGAGAATTGATCGACGATCCGATGGACCGGCACGACGCAGTTGGAGGAAACGAAATGGATTATCGGGACCCGCCGACCAACACAGGGTGGTCGCCATCACATGTCTTTCATGATTAACTATACCAAGAAGAAAATTTTCCACGCGAGAAACACAACATTTTGTCAATGTAGAGCGGTAGGGGCAAATCACCCTTTCCTTGCGTGCCCTTCCTGGATCCGAAAACTTGGCATGGAGAGTAAGCATATAATTGTTACGAGGGCATTTACCTACCTATACAGGCGGAGCTTCCTATTCACTTGGAGGGGCGGCTGCCCCACCAACTTGCCAGTTTGCCCCACCAATAGGCGTTTTGCCCCACCAATAGGCGTTTTGCTGCACCAACTTAAGCCGATTGCAGGACTTTACTGCTTAGCAAACCAATGTTTTTGCATTGAAGAGCTTTGAAATGTCTGTAATGCAAAATAATATCTCTGTAATGATAGGAATTTATTTATTGTTGTATTTTATCTAACTTAACAAATGGATATTGTAGATATCACAACTTTTTGCCCCACCAACTTTCCTGGAAAAGCTCCACCCATGTTAATAATACATGTGGTATTTAGTGCTTAGCTTTAGGTACCCATATTCCACATGACAGAAGAGAAGAGTCCATGCGGGCAGTTATGAGGGTATTTTCGTAACTTTTGTTCATTTTAATAAGAATATGGGGCATCTGTACAAACTACGAGTTACGTACGGGTACGATACATATCAAGCTGAGACGACAGAAAAATTTAACCCGCGTCCCGCTGTGCTTCATCCATACGCTCCCTGCTGGCGGAGGCATATTCTCCCCCTTCCCCTGTCTAACTTCCGAACCGATGGTCGTAGAAAGCTGGGGAAAAAACGGCAATCGAAAGCTCTCTCTTTGATGTCATTTTTATTTTTGCTTACGCATGTCAGCGGTCAGGTCAATGATGCAAAATGCCAATATCTACATTATCGGCTTTGGAGCTCAGTTGGCGAAGAATGGACTGGGACTAATGACCCAAAACGCATTCTTAGACTACCAAGACAAGATGCGTTGCATACAAGGCCATACAAAGGTCAAGGTAAGGTCAGGTCACCGCAAACGAAATATAGAAAAAGTCATGTGCGACATATGTTTTATGGGTCTGTTTATTCGTAGAATTCAATGGGCACACTCAATTAGTGACATGGACCACAATTGGATGAATTTAAGGTCAAGTTCAGGTCAAGTGAGGTCAAATTTTGAAGTTGCTTGAACTAGAAAGGTGTCCATCTGATGCAGTTTTTCACAATGAATCGAATGGAGCTTTTTTGTACTCGAGTCGTAAAAGGTATAGACCTTCCAAAAATTACGTTTTTTTACGTTTAATGCGTCGTGACGTCGTACCCAAACATTTAAATAACTACTACAGTTTTTAACTGATTCCTCTTAAAAATGAATTGTAGGTCACAGAAACTACCTCTCTAACACATAATCCGTTTTTTGTTAAACTCAATTTTTTTTTAAAGAAAAAATTGGGTCAATATCAAACACTTTCAAAAAACGAGGCAATAATTTGAAATACAATAGAGACTAGTAAAACTCACACTAAGCAGCTCGACTGGAACGGACATTAAGGCCAAGTGGCCCAACTAAATTCTGTACTTCTAAGTAAGTAAGTAGACTTACACTGTAGGGGAAGTTGGGGCAATGCCGAAGTTGGGGCAAAGCCGAAATTCGAGATATTTCTAAAACCGTACGACATGGATGCCACGCCTCAGTGTCCAGTGATGCTCTGAAGCTTAAGTGACTACAATTATCGCATGTTTGTTACGAGTCGTCATTTGGAATACTTCGGCTGTGAGGGCGCCAAAAGCGTTTTCAAGGTACGTTTCCCTTGTACTACATGCGCCTTTGAAGCTGCATTTCTTACTCATTATGCTACTGTTTGTCTGGCCAATTCGGTCAAGTAATCTTCAGCATGTCTTTGCATAAGTGTGCTGCCTATTTGAAATTTATACAGCACGTTTAAAAGTTATGGGCCTGCAAATGAAAGTATGGCTGGCGCCTGGCTGGGGTAATGCCGAAAACGTGCAATTACGGCACGCACGTTAAAGCACGCTACGTGGACTTTACTGCTGTAGAATAGCAACGCGTATTTTTAGTTAAACAAATTACAAATTACACTTTCAGCCGGCACAACGGCCTGTTACCTATAAGGAATGATTTACCTGGCATTTTCTTATTATATCACACAATTATAACTTCCAGTGTGCACCAAGCGTCCTCAAGCTCTTAAAACGCGTGTCAGCTTTGATGAATTTTGGACAGGATGGCTGAAGACATCAGTCAGGTGAGGCAGCTGGTTCATTCATTGCAGCAGCAGAACGGCTGTCAACCTGAACGCTCTTCAGCGTGTCATGCCCAGTACCCAGCAGAGGCTGACACACAGCAGCTACTGACAGCTGAGGACTTATCTCGCCAACACCGGACGACCGCTGGAGAACGGCACGCCGGTCGCCAGCCCGCTAATGCAGGGACGTCTTTGCTGGTGATCGGTGACTCCAACGTGAGGCGCCTCGAGGGAATGAGTGAACGCGGCCCCAGTAAACCCGCTTTTCACTCCATCTCAGGTGCCACTACCGAGCACGTGAGACAGGACATCAGCCAGGCCATACGCAAATGTGGTGCTAAACGGGTTGTTATACATGCTGGGACTAATGACGTAACTCGCAAAGGATCCGAACTGGTCGCAAAGGACATATTCAGTTTAGCTGACCAAACTAAGCGTAGGGATGGTGTAAGCGATGTGTTTATATGTAGTATAATCCCAAGAAAGGACACCGGATCCTTCATCTACAGCAGATCTGAGAGCGTCAACAATAGGCTGCGCACTCTCTGCTCACAGAGTCCTGACATCAAATTTATTGACTTGCGGCAGGCTCTGCACAGCTGTAGATTCAGCGGATTAGCGAGAGACGCAGTTCACTACAATAGGGAGGGTGCCACGCAGACCCTCAGATCGATCTTACAGTTGACAGGAAATACTTTTTTATAGGGTCTGAGCACCGAAGACCCAAACATAGTGTAGTTAATGAGCCAGCCAAGGAATCGTCAGGTTCCCCAGTCCCCGCGTCTCGTACCTCGCCTTCCTTGCCATCAGTAGCCGCTGCCTTGGTCTCGAGTCCATGTAGAGTGCTGGGTACCAGCATCAGCCATAGTCGCGTGCCGTCATCAAAATACGTCTTATCAGTAGGTAACCTGAACGTAAGATCTTTGACACCCTCATCAGATATTGTGTCAGATTATGTTAAGCGTCACCACATTGATGTGTTGTGCCTTACAGAGACTTGGCTAAGGAGGGGTGAGCCTGATGTACCCATTGCCAGTATGAAGTTGGCCAGTAGAGTCGATAGGTCGAGGAAGAAGGGTGGCGGTGTAGCCATCTACTGCCGCAATGACCTTACGTTCTCGAAACTCTCTAGCCCGGCTCTTCATGGCTCCAGCCGGCTTGAGTTAACTTGGATAAATGTACAGTGTGGCCATAACCGAGCACTGGCCATAGGTTGTGTCTATAGACCGCCCAAGTACGATGGCATTAAATTAGATTTTGAGACGCTAGAGCTATCGATTCAAAAGCTCTTATCGGCAGGTAAATGTGTTGTATTGTGTGGCGACTTAAACTGTGATCTGCTTCAACCAAACCTTCCCCACGTTCGATCACTGCTTTCTGTCATCGGCAATACTGGACTGCAACAGTGCGTCAGCCACCCGACCCGCATTACAAGCTCTAGTTCCACCCTCATTGACATAGTTCTTGTTAGTGATTCTTCTATTGTGACAGAATGCTCTTCGCTAGACTGTATTGCATCCGATCATAACTTAGTTATAGCAAAAATTAAAGTAAGGAGAACTAAAGTGAAACCCAAAGCAATAACATTCCGCAACTGGAAAAATATCGATTTTGAGTCATTTTCTAGAGATTTACGGACGATTTCCTGGTCACAAATAGGTGATGATATCTTGATGAGGCATGGAAAGGGTGGACAGACTCTGTAACTCCTGTCATCGATCGTCATGCCCCATTCATTACTATTTCACTTAAACATAAATCTGGTTTTGGTATTTCAGCTGAAACAAGACAGCTTATCCGTTCAGCAACTATTCAGCTGCGTGTGTCTCGTGTCTCTGGTTCCCCAGCTGACATTGCTCTTTATAAGCGCATGCGCCGGCAGGTAAGGAGTGCCATCTCCTCAGAGCGACGTTTAAAATTTGAGTCCAGTATCACAACTCATTCATCCAGCAGAGATACGTGGGATCTGATAAATTCGACCTTGGGTAGGTCAAAGGCCACTCAGGTCCTAGATAAGCATACAGCACAGTCATTTAATGACTTCTTCTGTTCGTTAGGGTCTAATTCATCCACCAGTGCTAATGTTGTTGGGAATAGGAATGACACTGACGTTGTTTCTGGTCCAACTAGAGTTTTATCCACCAAATTTGATCTTCGTCCAGCAACGCTGGCCGAACTTCGTTCTGTAGTGCGTTCGCTCAAAATGCATTCATCAGCTGGTCCCGATAAGCTGCCTACATTTTTATTTAAGTCTTTCTCAGGCAGGCAGCTTCTGCCGCTTTTGCGTATTTTGAACGCCTCCATCAACAGCGGTACCATACCACTGTGTTGGAAAACTGCAGAAGTTGTCCCTATTTTTAAGGGTAAAGGTGACCCCAGGGATGCGACTAATTACAGACCGATTTCTCTGTTAAACGTTGTGTCTAAGATTCTTGAAAGAGTTGTTTCACTTCAGCTTAAGACATATTTAGAAGACTGTTGTCTGTTATCGGACGAGCAGTTTGGATTCCGACCTGGTCATTCCGTAAACCATGCTCTCATTGCGTTGACAGAGTCAATTCGGTCCACCATCGATAGCGGCAAAATATGTATCTTGGTGTCATTAGATCTGAGCAGAGCCTTTGATTCTGTTGATCACAGTATATTGCTTCAAAAACTTTCTCATTACGGAATTGAACACCCCTGGTTTGAGAGCTACCTTGCTGAGAGATGTCAGTATGTTCGAGGCTGTGATGATTTTAGAGGCAAGGTCTCATCAGGTGTTCCGCAAGGCAGTGTCTTGGGCCCGACGTTGTTCAATTTGTTTGTCAATGATATGACTTCTGTTGCCAATAACTTGGGCTCCCTAGTCCAATACGCAGATGATACTCAGATAATTGTTTCAGGTAAACCTCAAGACATTGATGACATTATAAATCGTCTTCAAACATTGCTGAACAGGCTTCGTGTATGGTTCTCTCGAAATCGCCTGACGATCAATGTCAGTAAATCACAAGTAGCTGTTTTTGGCTCTAAAACTATTTTGAGGCGAATCAACTTGCGGAGCATTACTATCTTTGATGCTGTGATACCCGTCAAAAGTACATTGGTGAGTCTAGGCGTGACAATAGACAGTTGTTTCACCTGGAGCAGTCATATTGACAGCGTCGTAGGCCGATGTATAGGCATGTTAATCCGCCTAAGTCACCTTCGTCATGTGTTACCTCCCAAAACCATCGTATTATTGATAAATGCTCTAGTTCTTCCTCATCTTCGCTTCTGTGTGTCTCTTTGGGGCACATGTGGTCTGGCTCAGAGGAAGAGAATATCAAAAATTGTCAAATTTGCGCGGCGCATCGCAGGTAGAGAACATCAAAATATTGCATGGCGCGGTGACCTCGAGTTGGAATGCAACATTGCTGTCCTCACCGTTGTTCGCCAGTGCCTACTCTATCCAGAAACCATGTCGCCGTTACTTTCATCCCTCTTTAGGACCAGGAAATCGGAACGTAATACGAGACAGGCTTGTAACCTTGATCTTATTGCTCCTAAAACTGACTTCTTAAAACGCTCCTTATCATACCAGGGTTCAAAATTGTGGAACAGTTTGCCGACACAGATAAGAAGTGCATCTAAAAAGGAATTGATTAAATATCTTCAAACAAAGGAGCACACAGTTTAATTGTCATACATGGGACACATGGTTATTTATATCTCCGCGTATGGATTGCTTCACACTGCGCCGAATATTGTGTTAGTCGATTAAGTGTTCATATATGAATATGTGTGAAATTGTATGCATGTGTGCGTCTGTTTGTGCTATGCCACCGTAATGCCCACTGTTCTGTGGTTGGTGGATGTTTGACATAATAATAATAATAATAATAATAAAGTTTGAGATAAATTGGCAAAACATAAATGTCGGCATTCCTCGTAGATCATTTATCCCATTTTCGGCTTTCCCCGCAGTCCGGGGCAACGCCGAAAAAGTCAGTTCTTTGATATTTTTAGTTTTTGCGCTTAGCGGTATGCGAATTCATCAAATGCGCCTGGTATGTTTGAAAGACAAAAGACTGGCCTCTCGAATGACGCCCACAAGAATAGCTTATGTTGTCTACCTTGCGTGCTACGGGCGTCAGAAAAAAAGTATTCGGCGTTCCCCCAACTTCCCCTACACACCGTGCAAAGTTAGACGCGAACAACTTCACAGGTAAGCATATATCATGCACGCTCGATTAACTCGAATATATCGTCTCGAAAAATGAAGATAAGGACTCCGACTGAACCTTATTGGCTCTTATGTTTTTAGAAAGGATTGCGTGGATTAGAGGAACCGAGGAAGTTTAACGTCTGTTAACTATCCCCGGGGAACGCAGCGGCATCGCCAGCTTCTGAGCGATTTAACGCGAAAATCCTCGCCAAATGATCTAATCAACACTGGGACAGTTTTTCATCTTGATCGGCAATATTAGCGACTCATTAGACAGAACGCTTCGCCGAAGGGCACAAGATTGTTCAATTTCCCCCGAAATCTGCGCCAACGGCCTTTCTAAAGAAGAAAACAGGATTAGCGAGGCTCACACGGACCACCAGCTGAGGGCTCTCGGCTAAGGCGGCCCCGCGGGCGGCATCCCATTTAGATTCAAAACCCTCGCAGACGGATGGCTGTTTTGGTGGCAACAGCTCGGTCCGTCCGCCGCCCAGCCGGCGGCGCCAAACGCCCCCGGGCCATTGTTGACCACGGGTAGCGTGCCTGAATTTATGGTGGCCGGGGGCCAATAAAAAGCGGCCGGACAGAACGCGTTACGTTTCTGTGCCGTGGCGCGGTCAGACGTAAGCGGCTCTTGAAGAGGGCTGAGGTAGACACGAGCGCCCTCGAGCGTGAAATGGAAACGGCCAATGGTTTGCGCAGTTTGCAGACAAAATCAATGGACCGGCTCTCACGTTTGTCGTCTTCAGACACACGAGTCACGTGACCGACATTGAACTGACACAACTGCCCTTTGTGTCCCTTTGTCGTGACAAAGAGTTGAGTCACAGGCTCAGGAAACAGGCGACACACATCATCTTTAAAGATGTATCCTTTTCTATCGTAAAATAGTAAATGTTCTTAAATTCTAACATTTAATTTTATGAGTTAGGTAATTAATCGTCGAACAGTATGCCTTGCAGGGATCTCGAGGCGGGAGGTCAGTTATGAACTACCCGCGTATAAACATAGAATGCCTGCTTTTTGCCATTAACCCTATTCCGCGGGCTCCGCCGGGACAAGAAACTGGCGGGGGGGCCGATTCGGCCCCCCCCTTCAGATCTAAAAAACTACACATCGCAGCGACAAACGGCGAACGGCGTTTGATAGGTCGTTTAAAGATCTACAACTTTTACATAAAACATTTTCAGGTCAGGTCAATATTGAGGTCACCAGAGGTGATCAACGATAAAATGTTTTGGAATTAGTTACCTATGTATAATTATAACTTTTAAAGGTAGTGTGCCACCTTTGAAAGATTTCTCATTTTATTTTTCCTAGGATAAGAAGCTTCTGTTTTTACCTAATATCGCAAAAAAAATCAAAAATGGGCCTGGAATAGTGCCTTTTTCGCCTAAAAGTTTATCGGTTTTTCGATATGTATAACAACTGTAGTGGGCTGAACGGGCCTTGGTAACAACTGGATTTCCATTACGTCATGGGTGATGATGTCACACCACGGGTGACGTTTCACTGCTGCTGCTGCTGTCCACGGAGGGCAGCGTTTGTGAGTGGAAAACAGTAGCAACATTGTAAATGAAGGCAGTATTGGCGCTTATGCTACATATGAAATTTATAACAACATATTGATATTAGTGAATGTTTATTTTTGTTACTTTTCATAAACCCTCCATTTCAGGGTCTGCATGCAAAATTTCTGTTATTTTAGAGTCAAGCTATTGTACTGAGGGATTTATTTTGGCAATTTAGTCATTTGTTAGGTTATAAGGCTGCAGAAACTTTAAGTTGAGGTTGGTATCCACTATCCAGTTGCAGCTATAATTGTGTCATATTTTGTATCATTTTCTGAACATGTGAACACCTACATATATGAATTCAAATATTGTGATTGTAGAAAAGCAGTTACCCTCATATTGCAGCGGGGATTAGAACAATTAACCACACTTGTTATACAAAAAGCCTGTTTGCCATCAATTTTGGGAATTTAAATTGGGTATTGGTAAGGTAGATGTAGCACAAGCTGCCCGATGCATGAGAATGGGTCTTTCTAACCAAACCTTACCTAACCTGACCTACAAACTACAGCCTTAAACCTAAAATTTACAACCTACGACCTAGTCCTGCGGTATGGCATATCACAACAGCTTGTGCTACGTCTGCTACCATGACCCAACTTTGTGCCAATTCATACCAACTTGGGATGACAGTCACTGCAGATGTGTGCTGACCATGCAGGTCTTTGTTACAATTGCAATTTTATTGTGTTACAGGTTTCGGCGCTCTACAGCTGCGACCCGCCATGGCTGGGCCACCGCGGCGGCATCACCTTCAGGGTGGACCTGCCCGTGGCCACCCGCCGGTCGGACCCGCCTGCAGTCTGCAGGGAAGCTGCCCTGCAAGCCATTGCAGAGCTCCCGCACCCGGACGTCACTATCTGGTCGGACGGCTCGGCTCGCGGCGGACGGAACAGGGCGGCGCAGGCTCTGATCCAGTTCCACCACCTCAACAGAGAAGAGACTGTGCGCGCTCCTGCAGGGGCGGTCTGCTCCAGCCTAAGAGCAGAACTGACCGCCATGCGCGAGGCGTTCGCGGCTGTGGCCGGCCTGGAGGACGGGGAGTTGGCGTCGACCAAGTCGGTCCGCCTCCTCACCGACTCAAGGTCTGGGCTCCAACTACTCGGCCGCGGCCCAGCTAACCATACCATGGCCCTGGCTGCCGAGGTGTGGAGGCTGCTGAGTGCTGAGCATCATCGCCGAGAACGGCACCGAGACGGTGCTCCAGTGGGTGCCAGGCCATGCCGGGCTGGACGGCAACGAAACCGCCGACCGCCTGGCTGGCGAGGCCACGGCGGGCGACCAAGACAGCGCACCGATCGACCTGTCGAGTGCGCGGGCCGCCGTCACGCGCCATGTCCGGGAGCTGTCGCGACAGAGGGCAACCGCTGCCCACCCACACCCGGACCCCACGCCTGGCCACGACTCCCTGGCGCGCTGGGGTCAGTGACGCTGTCCCAGCTGAGGACCGGCACATCACCGCTGACCCGTGACACGCTCCACAAGATTGGCCCGGAAGCCGACGACGAATGCCCCGCGTGCGGGGAGCCCGACAGCGCGGCGCACCTACTGACCGATTGTCCGGCCTATGAGGTGGCCCGCCGCCGCCGCTGGGGTGTCGACCCTCGCCTGGTCGACGTCCTCGGCGGCCCGGCGACGAAGGTCGTCACCTTCATCGAGGATGTTGGGCGGACCGAGCCGCCGCTCGACCTGCCTGCGCCGCCGCCCCCCTGAGCGGGTTGGCGGTGGGATGCAGAAGAAGAAGAAGAAGCAACTGCCAGCGCGCCACGGCGGCGAAGCCGAGTTCCGCCGCTGGACCGCCCGCGCAATGGCCAGCACAGACAAGAGACAACCGAATCACAACACCTACAATTACGTTATTGTTATGGTATTGACATTGTTACAATTAACCCTGCTCTTTCGAGCGTGGATGCACGCTGAAATTGTCGCATAATTCCATGCAGCTTCCACCCTTCTGCAATACAAAGTTTGAATGCAAATTAGTCTTGCAATAGGTTTAGAACTTATGTGCAGATTGTCGATGCTGGTTGACTTGATGATTGGAATTGTGTTTATCTGTTTCATCTGTTTTGACTTAAATATATGGCCATGGACTATGGCCTACCTTGGGAAGTGTCTCTGATTTCAACAAAACATTTTTCATCAGGATACGCTGCAGGGTACATAGTACATACGTAGTGAAAATTTTGAGCATGTATGGGTGCTCATGTGGAGATGTAGACTGCGAATGAGACGGACTACGACGGTTTTTGAACCAATTAAATCTGATTGACAACATAATGTAGGACTTAAAACTGACTGTCAGAAGAATATTCACAGAATATTCACTTCACCCGGTACAACGAAAACTGAAAAGGGAAAGTCAGGGAACAGAGGTAGGGTACATCTCGAAGATCAATCAAATTGCAGGTGCCGATTGGTTATGGATCATCGCAGCTCAAGGTACTGCCTTGTGCTGCTTTATTGTTAACTGAAATTGCTTCCACCTTGTATTGAAAGAAGTCATTATGGAAGATTTTAAAAAGGTTCTTGAAAAATTTAAATACTTTGAATTCATATTTCTGCAGAATTATACACCCGTATCATTCTTTACATGTCAATATTTGTATATTATCTAGCATATAAGAAAATAGTGGCCTCAAGTTTCTAGAAAATGTCTGATTTTGCTCTCTGGGCCACTGCAGATCCCTAAAAAGTTAGGAGCCGTCTTCATTATTTAATGTATAAAACCAAATAAATTATCACTGCTTAAAAGTGGAAGAAATGACAAATGAAAAAACAAGTTTTCCTACAGCGTTGCAATCCAGATTTCAAGATAGTGATGGGCGCACTAGAAAGCAAGTAAAAGTACTCCACAAGGTAAAAGTAAGGAACAAGAATATCCTTATACTGTTTCAGAATTCGGTAACAAACATTTTTTATGTATTTTAAATACCCGAACGAATCGAATCCAGAATCAGTCTTGATGATATTATATGGTTTTTGTATGGTGTTGGTGGTACTTGAATGACCAAAGTCAGTACATGTCCATCACCTTTCGATATTTCCGTGGTGCTCGCTCCCATTTCATAGCTGCTCACGGTGTTTTCTGCTGACGTCATATGGTGCTGCTCCACTAGCGCCACCATACGGGGTCAGCTGGCGAATTATCCAGTTAATACCAGAGCCCGGCTGAACTGCATACAGGCGTCGGCAACAATCGCGAATGCGGCGCACATGTCACAATAAGCAAAGGTCATTGGTCATTATAGAGTTACGACGTACGGGAATGAGTTATCAGCTGTCTAATCGTAGACAACACAATGTCGAGCCTTAAACTGTAAGCCTGTATTGGTATTGTTTCTTTTATTTGGCTGTCGAACATTATTTATGGTTTGAAATATGATTTTATGTAAAATAATTGATATGAAAAAGCCGTCTCTTAAGTTATGACCCAATTTCACCACACGCAAGTGGCAGAAATGACAATGATCAGCTGACGCATTTTTCTTGGCCGAAGTCAGAGCTCGCGGCCCGACGCACCACCACCGCACCACAAAGTATGAGCAGAAGCCGCGCCCAAAGCCAGGGCCCCGGTAACGTGAGGTAGCCGAGTCGGGGCAGCGTGCGCTGACCCAAGCCGGGGCCGCAGCTTTGGGCGCGGTCTACCGCATCCCCGCGGGCAGCCCCGGGCTATCACATGACACCGGGAGGACGCGCGGCCCCGGCTTGGGTCAGCGCACGCTGCCCCGACTCGGCTACCTCACGTTACCGGGGCCCTGGCTTTGGGCGCGGTCTATCGCACCACCTAACAGGCGTGTTCGAAACCGCAGGAGATGATGATGAACGGGTTTATCGAAACTTGATTGGATGAGCATATCGGTAATAGCGATTTAGTGTGTGCATTTATTGTTACGGAGCGAGCGAAGCGAGCGGAGTCTCATACTGAATTAAGGGAAAATCCTGAGTATGAGCGGCCGGCCGGCCGGCCGGCCGGCCGGCCGGCCGTGGGGACGCTCTTCAAAAGCTAATATCTTAGGAACGGGACATCCGATTGACAAGCGGTCTTCTTTACTGAATGTCACTTGGACGTAAAAGTTCTGTGGTGTGATGGCCACCATGCGTTCTTGCCAACTACCGCACGTGGCGCGTGGTAAAGTTGGACATTTTTTTAAGAACCCCCAAAATTGCAACCTCAATAACGGCACAACGGTTGGGCCGATTGAATTGAAACTCGGTACACAGTTAGGTCTCCATCAGATAATTCATCTGCATGTGTTAAGGTTGGGGTGCTACAGCACGTGCGCACGTGCAGGGGGCGCTCCCAGATCTCGAGAACGACCTGGCCGATTGCGCTCAAATTTGGTACACGGTTGGGGACCAGTTAGTAGGGTGCCGTGCAAAGTTAGTAGGGTGCCGTGTTGGAGGTACCCCCTCGCAATTTCGCACGTGCAAGGCCCATCCTCTCGCTCGCTCCGTTGGTCGCCCAAAACAGTCCCACGCACAAGGGGGAAAAGCTCAAATTATTGAGCGCTCAAAATATTGAGCGTGTGACGTCAGAGGCTCCCATAGGCGTAATGCTGAGGGCTCAAAAAATTGAGCCGTTTCAGGAACACGTTTTGCAAAAGCAACTCGCAACACCTAGGGAGAAATGGCAACACCCTAGGAGAATCACTAATGATGCAAAACAGATTAGGCTTTCATATTTTTCACTGCTCAAGCTTCAATGATTGGGGGAACACCAATTTATAGGTCGAAATCTTACGGCATACCAGGATGACCTAAAAACAGGCCAATATTTATGTCGAAATAAAAGTTATTTTTTGTCCATTCACGTTTTTTACTAGGGTTCTGTTGGAAAGAGCATTTTTCATACTACCCAAAATGATTGCGACTCAGTTTCACATTACCCATATCGGAGAATATTTTTCATTTGGCGGCGCCGTTTGTTTATTTCGTCGCGACGTCTCCGGTCGCGTGGTTGTCGTCGTCCTTGTGTTGAAGGTAAGTTTTTATCGTTTTAGTTATACTTAGATGTTAAAAGGTACCTTGAAAAGTTTGAATATGCTGTGATTTTAAATTTGGAAACACGTAAACGTCAATCAATTCACGTTTTCCTCGATTTGCGTGCAGATAAGTAACTGTCGACGAAAGTGGCGCCATCCGATATGATGTTTTGAAGGAAGGAGACACAACATATTTACGTGAAAATTTTTGTTTTATAGTGGTCTAAGTGCTTCAAAGAGGCTGTGAATGTTTTCTTCACACAATTTTTCATTAGGTATGATGAGGTAAAAGGTAGTTTCAGTCTTAACTTTCATATAATTGACATTAAAACATATGATAGTCCACTGCTATCAGTGATAGAATACCTTGATATTTGGCATTTCTTATTTATTTGAGTGTATTCTCTATCCATATGTCCTGATAGTAAGTGACAATACTCTGCCAATATGTTTCCATAGTTTTCACATTCATTTTCCAGTCCTTTACATAACATCACAATTTATAATCAACAAAACTCAACTCCTTCGTTACTTCACAACACTGACAGCATGACAGACTGACAGTCAACTATTGTGTGTGTGAATGCTGAAACAGGATAGCCACTTTGCTGACTGGCTCATATTAAATAAGATAAAAATGATCCTTTATATCATTTCCATCTGGAGGATCGAAGTCAACGGAAAAGGAAGGCCACTTTTAAGCCTGAAGGTCTAGGCCACCAGACGCCAGTCGGCAGTCACCACCAAATTTATAATAGATTAATTCATTATTATACTTTGGGACCCTTAGGTCACTGGATCGGCATCACATTTTCAGTTTCAATATAGTACAGGTTTTTTATTTGTATGATGTGAAATATTTTCTGAATCAGAATTTAATTATCCCTAGGTACCTGGTAGAGGTTTCGGAGTTAATGCTCATTGTTGGTGTGCAGTCAGGATTTTTTGACAGGTCCAGATAGGGAATCCTGAGGAATTTTATAGTAAAGTGGTCTCCTTATAATCACCACACATTTTATCAAAAGTATTTGCAGAATTCATTCAATGAAGAATTTTATCAATGTTGCACCCATTTCTTAGACGACCTAGGCTGCATCTTTTTTTAGTTCCTGTTGTATGACATATTTTTCATTTTGTTCCACTGCATAAAGAAAAAAATCGTTTGAGATCACCAAACAGCTTTTCTTTTTCTGGCAGGTCTGCACAACCAAGCGGTCGCTGGCGAGGACGTCGGCCGTCCCTGTGGGTAAGATCATCTGCTCAGCCTTTGTGGAGATCAGCAAGACGTCACCAAGATGAAGACTTCGCTGGAGCAGAAGCCGCTGACCCGTGTCCGATCGGGCAGGTCATGCTCGACGGCACGAGCCACAACTTGAACGACTAGGTGACATCAACAACATGGTGGAGCAGGTGAATGAGTTTGGCGACGTGTTGTGTGACTGCAAGAAGGGTTGTCTGCGTGTTCTGGCCGGCGGAGCGGCGACGCTGCGCAGTCTGTGCTGGCGGTGAGCAGCTGGCCGTGGTGACCGCGCGCGCCCACATGCGCCGACAACCTGTGCGGCTTCGACGGCCCCGGGACAGCCCGATGCCGCCCACTATGCGACGCCGACCGCGCACTGTCCGCACGGCCACATGGAGGTGTGCCCGCGCCTTTTGCCCGCACGCCGCTACCTCGCCGCAGCTGGTCTGCAACCACGCCGTCGCCGCCTGTAGCCCGATAACAAAACGGCTGTCTGAAAATGCCGCGTGTTCTTTGAGATGTTGCTACTGTGATGGTTGCTACTGCTGGTCTGAGACTCGATGTTTCCATTCGTCCTTTACATGTTAAGGATTTGATACCTAATGATTAGCTTAGTCCGAGCTTAGGTCGTTTATATCAAAGCAGTACGACACTGCCTCCTGCTTTTGTGATGTATGCTGGCAAGACGCAGGTTCCGGTCGCAGGTCACCCGGTTCCAATGTGGTCGGGCTGGCATGCGATAATGTGATGTTGTTTTGCTCGTCTCTGTGTTCCACACTTGATGATGTTTGTGAATCTAACCCACATTGTATAGTATTTTTGTTTGTTTGCGGCCAATAGCCTTGTAAGTTGTAACCGTGGCAATACAGTTTTTCCTGCTATAATTCTCCAATATTCAAGCGTGGGTGGATATCTTTCTGTATTCACGTATTCCCTTCTCCCAGTACAGTCAGAGAATATCAATACAGTATTCATACGGATTATTCAAGCCCGGTATAATTATTTGAGGTGTGCCGAATCCGAAAGGCGACCGATAAAACTACTAGCGGAAAATGTGACATGATGCCATGGGTTTGTGAAAAGTTTAGGTACCACGTAGCATTCAACTTACTGCATTTCTGTTTCAACTCAGTTTAACGTATTTCAACGAACATAACATCAAAAATGGCAGCCAGTACCGGCTTCACCTGTCACGGAGAACGCTCAAAAAATTGAGTATAGATGCTGGCCGGCACTCAATTTTTTTAGCGCCAGCTGACTGTCGTCTGTCGTGGCGCTCAATTTATTGAGTATCGCGGTCCCGAACGACAAGTGGCGCTCAAAAAGTTGAGCGTCTTTAGGGCATTTTCTTTCCAAAAACACCGATATGAATTATCACGGCGAGTGTTAGAGAAGAAACCTTGTTGCTCTCTCTTGCCATTGATACCTTATTTGGATACGATATTTGCCGTAGTGTGACGCTAACGGCATTGTAAAATACCATCGTTTCGCCTATTCCTTCATAATGGGGCCCGCTCAATTTTTTGAGCGCTCAATTTTTTGAGCTTTTCCCCCTTGTGCGTGGGACTGAAAAGGCGTTTTACTGGTTCATACTGGTGTGAAATGTGGTTGGGGTACGACCGACAACCCGTCGGGGCGAATTTCGCACTGGGGTACTCAAAATTTGAAGAATTTAAGACGTTTCCATGAGTTTTGAAGGTATGGATAAGTTCTAAAAATCCGGTTCTCCTTAGCTGGGTGTGCCCGCGACTCGATATTATTTGGCTGCGGTGATCGCCGTCGTGGCGGCGGCGAGAGTCGGCGCGGCGCTGGGCGAGAGTCGGCGCGGAGCTGGGCGCCGCCGTAATGGGTGATGCCCGATACTGATACACGTGGACCGCGCCAGACAGAAAGAGAGGAAAGAGTATGTTATGATTTAATTGATATTTATGGTTCAGTTATGACCTAAATAATGTATTGTTGTGTTACTACATTCTTTTGTTACTGATTTATATTTATTTATCGTAACTTTGGCTGTGATATTTAGTGTGCTTTTTATGAATGAGCGCCATGATTGTAGTATCTCATGTGTTTACTCGACTGATTGTGTTATTTTTGTGTATTTTCAGTTTTTACGTAACCACCATTGGGCGAACATTAGAATATACCTGTAGTCAGCACTGAATCTTCTTTTGTGAGCCAGAACAGTAAAAATCTTTCTCTCTTTTGCGTGGCAGTAAAAATCTTTCTTTCTTTTGCGTGGCAGTAAAAGTCTTTCCCCTTCGTGGCACAGTGAAATGTTTCTTCCTTGTGGCTCAGTAAAATAGTGAAAAGTAGATTGAATGACAATGACTTTCCATGATGGATGTGCCACATTACTTTGTAGATAGAATATGCCATTCCACAATGCAACTCGTAGATTCTACCTACCTATGTTTCGTAGATTTGGTGTAGTTGATATCTCATGATAATACTGCCCATACTAACTTCATGAATTGAATCCATACATTTTCATCCTTGCCCAATTAACAACTGTCCTGAGTTCTCAACCTGCATTGTCACCATGGCTGATTCGGAGAAGGGTACTGATGACTGTGGGCCAGAGACGAGGTCATCACATGAATTACGGCTGACTGAGAAAGGTAGAGAGTACCAAACCACCATGAAGGTCAAAGTGTTCAAGCAGGTGTTGGGAAAACTGGAAAAGGAAGGCACGTCCCTGGTTGATGACCTCACAAGCCAAGATGACGATGAGCAGGATGAAGAAAAAATGACCAAGAGGATTGCCAAATGGAGGCACAACTATGTGATGCTTCGTCAGACCCATGAAGATCTGCGCTCCTTGTTGGGAGCTGAATTTGAAGCTCACAGATTGATGTATGAAGACAGACTCATCAAACTGGACACCACAAGAGCAATGATTGAGTCGTTGACGCCACAAGAACCGACGTGCAAACAGAACAAGAAGAGTCAGGGAGCACGCTCGTCGGTAACCCAGACAAGCAGATCATCTTCGAGTACTGGCATGAAAGCCCAGCTTTTCATGATGAAGGTTCAAGAGAACACTCAGGCAGCTGAGATGAAAGCAAAAGCTGATGCACTGGAAGAAAGACAGGAATTGGAAAGGGAGATGAAGCTCATGGAGTCCAAGATGCAAGACTGAAGTGGAAAGAAGAAAAGCATCAAATAGAAACAGAAAGAAGGATCCATAAAGCAAAAGAAGAGGTGATTGAAAGGATGGAGCAGCAAGTTGAATCGTTGATGATGTCACCAAGACAGCAGGCGGTTGACATGATGGAGATGGAGTCACATGGGACGAAACGGGTGGACACTGATGCACAACCTACTGACTGTCATGAAGCTGTTAATGACATGACTGATTATGCTGTGCCACCGCCTACTGTACCCATTTCTGCCCATTGTCAGGCTCCTGCCCCTGCTCACCCTCAGTCCACTGAGTCTGCTCCAACACAAGTTACTGCTGCTACTCTGGCTGACATTCTTTCCGTTCAGGCGCAGAGATGTCAGCTACCTCCTACGGAACCAGGTGTGTTCAAAGGCGATCACACCACCTTCCGCATCTGGCTGAACGCCTTCGAGACGTACATTGAGACCAGATGCTCTTCATCCAGCGAAAGGCTACACTACCTGGGCTACTACACAGCTGGAGAAGCAAGGAACGCGATCACTGGCTTCCTGCAGATGGGAACGGCTGATGCCTACCAGCAAGCCAAGAAGCGCCTCACTGACAGGTATGGCAATGCATTTGTCACCATGAATGAGATGACGAGGCGCCTTCAGAGATGGCCAGATGTGCGAGCTGGTGATAGTAAGTCATTCACTGAGCTTTCAGACTTTCTAGAGCTTTGTCTGGCCAGTTCGAATGCAATGGGTGATGTGAAGATGTTTGGTGGTCCATCAGAGATTGATGCCATCCTCAAGAAGTTGCCCAGATACCTGTCTGACAGCTGGAGAAGAATCGTTGACAGGTGGATCTATGAACCCGAAGAAGGTGCTGTCTCGCAGTACCCACCGTTCGCACACTTTGTGCAGTTCATGAGCAGAGAGGCCAGGGTGGCCTCTGGTCCAGTGCTACCCAGAAGTGGTGAGGAAGACAAGCGAGTGCAACCGAAGCAAAGAAATGCACGAGTTCTCCTCACTTCTGCACCAACCGATCAGAAGCCTCAAGACAGCAGAGCAAGCGGCCGGGTGAATCAGCAGCACCACTGTGTGGCATGCAAGAATGATCATCCGCTGGACCGTTGCTCGACATTCACCAAGATGTCCCTGAAGGGCAGACAGGAGCTGGTCCGACAGCATGGTCTCTGCGGAGGGTGCCTAAGGAAGGGGCACAGATGGAAGGAGTGTCGAAGGAAACAGCGATGCACAAAGTGTAGCAGGCTGCACCCTACCCTGCTCCATGACGATTCTCTTTCCCTCAGAGTGGACAAGACAACAACCCAAGGCACCCAGACTAGTGCTGCGGTATCCCTCCATGTGTCCTGTGACAAGGTAGCTGAGTCTCCCAAGTGTACTCACTCCATGCTGGTACCTGTGAACCTGACACACCGAGATCTTCCCCACAGAAGCATGACCGTGTACGCACTGCTCGATCCTCAATCTGACACATGTTTTGTGAAGGAGTCGGTGCTACAGGAGTTGGATCTGCGCGGTGAGGACGTCACCCTCGAGGTGAGCACGATCGCAGGCAGGACCAGGACACAGAGCCAGGTCGTACATGGTCTGGTGGTGAAGGATCACAAGGGCGAGACAGAGTTCGAGCTACCTCCTACGTACTCCAAGGCGGACATCCCTGCTGAGCGCCAACTGATCCCGAGACGCGACACAACAGCTGAATGGCCCCATCTGCAGGAGGTGGCCGGACAGCTGCCGGAGTACGTCTCCGACGCTGAAGTGGGAATACTGATCGGCATCAACTGCCCCAGAGCTCTGAAGCCACTCGAAGTGGTCACCGGTGGCGACAATGACCCCTGGGCGATTCGCACCAGCCTCGGATGGAGTGTGATCGGATTCATGGGCCAGCCATCGAACGGTGCCGGTGCAGCGTGTCTCTACGTGACTGGTCGAGCCGAACAGGAGGGAGTTCGACACTTCGCGTTCCGAGTCCGTGCTCGTGAGGTACAGTCACCAGCAGTTGCTACCCATCACCCCCGGACGGCGGGGGAGCAAGCTACCACCGCCCCTGCGAGACTAGCGCCGCCATGCGCCAAGAAGTGGAAACACCACGTGACTGAGGCCACGTGAGGGCAGGGTCACGTGATGGAGGGGCGGAGCATAGTAGCTTTTGCACCCGACACTAACTGAAATGCGGCGCTGTGATTGGGCGCCTTAGCATGAATGAAGCCCCGGCGCCAGAATCAGCCGTTCGCCTTATATGGAAAGTGAGTCTTTGCGTTTCACTGTTCTGTATTGGTTTGAGAGCCACGACACCATACGAATTGTGAGCCCCTTTGAACGGGTCACCGCCCGAGGCACCGAGGCGACGGCTGTGCCGGGCAAAGTCTAGCCTGGTGGGAGAGGTGGGCCAGGGAAAGTGCGATCGAGCAGCCACTGGGACGTGGATTGGTATTATCCAACCGCGACAAACGATGTCAGCAGCCTCTTCTCGTGTCATAGACAGTGTCTATGACACGAAAAGCTAGACAGACAACGTGGGCAGTGCCCAATCAAAAGCTACTAAACGATCCAGTTAAGAAGTTGACGAGGTAGCCAGACCAAATATTTAAAAAGTTTTTAATTCGATTTTGGTTGACAAATGACATACAAGCCCGCTGTGATGGACCACAAAAGGAGCTGAACAGCTCATACAACTTCTAAAAAACTCAACGGTTTAAAAATTCAAAAGTTAAATGTTAAAATTCAGCATGCATGTTTAAACTCTGGTCCGGCGCTGGCAGGAAGCTTATATTGCCTTTTGCAATTCCACTACGTTGTAATATTACCAATAGTTCTGTGAGAGCAGCAACTAAAAGCCCCGTTGAGGGGGGGGGAGGGCGGCGCGAAATGGCCCCCTCTCGCCTTTCAGTCGATATCTCCTAAAGTATAGCAAATGTCGCCACCAAACTTTGAAGACCCCTCCGGGCATCATTTTTTACACCTTGTGACTAAATTTTTCCAGAGCTCTTATGAAAGGTTAGTCACAAATGACGTCAGAGGGATGTCATGTTCTGTCATTTTTGACCCAATAAAAGGTTTAGCGGGAAGAGCTGTCACGCTTACAGTTTTGAAGATAACGAAAAATATTCAAAATCAAAAAGATGTAAAATAAACAGCGCTACCAAACTGCTAACTCTTATTTCCAAACAAAAATTGATTTTGACCATCAAAACTATAGAAGTAAACACCCCGAAAATACCAACAACTTTCAAAATTAAAACTGAAATATATGTTATAGAACTATCTGCTCTAGACATGCCAAACCTAAACTCGTTAGCTCCATTTTTAGCAAAGTTACGGCCAAAAAAAAAAACTACTCGAAATTTATTACGTAAATTTTTTCAAATTCAATTTTTAGCCGTCACAGAACACACAGAGCAAGCCAAAGACCACCATTCGATTTCCTGTGATGAGCTGCATCGAATAGATACCCCTTTTATGCAAAATATCAACGTTCAAATTTGACCTTCTTTGACCTGACCTTGACCTGACCTTCACCAGAATGCAATCTAAAATGGCCCCAATGGCCGTTTAGCCCACACCATTGAATTATAAATGTAAAATTGACCATAAAACATGCATCACACGACCCTAGCATAGTTGGGTTCATATTGTAACCCTTAGTGACCTGACCTCTGTGAACTGACCTGGCATCAATGACCTCTTTAGGCAACATATGTATTAGACAACCAGCGCTCCATCGATGTTTTTCGATTACATGCCTTTTATTTGATGTGTTAACTGACTGTAACGCATTCCTTAGACTAAATCGGTGAAAAAATGCGACCTTTGACCTGACTTGTGACGTCATGGGTTGCACCTAGGTCAACAAAACCTGGTAGCAAGGTAGTTCCCTGGTGGGGCTATCGAACGCTCTTTGAATGTTCAAAATCGGTCGGTAACTTTCCGAGATCTCAGGTGGAAGGCCAAACGGCTGCACCACCCCATCAGGTGGTAGGGTCCGCCAATAGCCCAAGGGGCGCGGATTATTTATTCACTCATATAGTGTCATTTATTTTGAGAACACCTTTCTCACGCCATGACATGGTCCTCTCGTAATCGAACGAGATGAGAAGAGTGTTTTCACGCCTCCTTATGCACGGCTCTAAGTGTCATTGAGCTATCAACTGTCAGCGGTTTTCGGACAATGAAGCTCTTAGTTCTTACTGAATCCAATTTTATTTCAAACGATTGTCACTGTGCTAGTTTTTTCTTATACTTTTTTTGAAAAAGTGCCGAAGAAGTCTTTGGTAGACGAAACCGGTCCGCTTATTCTTTTTCTAATTGTTTTTTGAATATATTCGTAGACTACTGGCTCTTTACTACAAAATTTGAGAATGTTTGGTATTACTTTGACCCGAACGATGTGCAGCTGAATTTTCCCTGTTAAATGATTAAGCAGCTCGCGAAATTAACTTCAACCTAAACTACCGACAAGCAGAAGAAAATCCGATTCAAGCCTACCTCAATCCTCTCACCTCATTCAACCGTTGAAACGTTAAAGGCATTTGTTCAGTCCGAGTCGCTATGTCGACCACCCGCGCCATGCTGGGGGGGGGGGGGGCGTTTTACACCCTTCTCTCTCAGGTTTTTCGCGAATATCTAAAAAAAAACGGCGACGGTCAGGTCACCGTAACGTCAAGTGACCTTACCTCAGAAAAAAAAAATCGAAAGCTCGCTGTAGCTACACCGACTGAGCGGACTTTAAAACTCTCAGTAATTGCTTAGGGTAATAGTGTGTATCAAATGGATACCTCGGATTTTGTATGTCTGTGACCTAAGGTCAGGTCAATTTTGCGACTGCTCCATTAGGTATAAGTCAATGGGAGAAAATTGAAATGCGCCTCTTTTGGACGAATTTCGTTCTACACCCACTCAAACATCGGTCCATAGGTAAACATGACATACTGAATCGGAAAATCGCACCTGTGACCCCTGTGTGTGCCCCTGAGGACATTTTAGGACATAAAAGGTCTTCAGCAGTTTTTTTTTACTTTTGACAGAGACGTGCTAGAGCGGTGAAAACACCGTTGATCCGAGGTCAAATTTGAGGTCAATCAGAGCGGTGCCCTCTGGGGGCTAAACCGTTGATCTGAGGTCAAACTTGAGGACATGTTGGCGAAAGAGCGTTGAAAGAGCTATCGAATGCGCTTTTCTGCGGCGCTGTAGCTCTATTGGTTCCCAAGTTAGCCGTCGGGTGTTCAAAATCGTTGAAATCAACAAAATTTGACCTTTGATGAATCCTGGTGACCTGACCTTTGCCCTGACCTTAAAATGACCGAGTGTTTTCCTCCTTATTTTTGACGCTCTTTCGATTGCCGCTTACCGCGTGTCGCTACGTGGCCCAGGAGCCGAGTTAGACGGAGGGGCGTGAAACGCCCCCCCCCCCAGCACTCGACGGAAAGTTCATGCCACCAACACGGCGCGGGTTAATTGTTATGCTAGCTAGCTCCTGTTGTAAGCTGTGGAGTCGTGGAACTGATCTTGAATGAACTGGGCCTAACATTTTCACAGCAAACGTAAAAAATGTTAAATAGGTTGTGCAAAAATAGCATCTCTTTTATGAAACATTTGCGAAACCTTCAACATCATCCCCAGACCCCATTAGTGCCGAGCTCCCAACGACGACCATAAAAGCGTCCCCATCCCGTCATAGGCGGCGGAACGGGAAGGGCACCGGAGCACCGTGCCCCCTTTGATTTTTGCATTTCAACATTAGCCCTATGAGCGTTGCATGGAAATAATAGGACCAAAAGTCGGCAGTGCCCCCCCCCCCCGCCCCCTAATTGAAGGTGTTCCGCCGCTACTGCATCCCGTCAACGTGGGTTTATCAAAAGGATGCTAAGATTTAATTTCCAATCCGAAGCTGTAATGATGAAAAGCAAATTTACGTTTTACATGTGAAACAAGCTGACACAACTAAATATTTCCTCTCTCGCTCCCTCTTACTGATTTACCCATTGTCCTCTATCTCATTTTACCCTCTCTGGTTTTCCTTTTCTGTCTCTCTTTTCTCTCCTCCCGTCCTTATCCCTTCCCTCCAGTCTTTCTTAGCTCTCTCTCTCTCTCTCCTGCTGGGTTGATGTGTGCTGATGGATGGGTG